>NW_027478901.1:0-300000 GCF_051014685.1 Ptiloglossa arizonensis
TTATACGTTATACGTTATACGTTAAACGTTGTACGTTATACGTTATACGATATACGTTATACGTTATACGTTATACGTTCTACGTTATACGTTATACTTTATGCGTTATACGTTATACGTTATACGTTATACGTTATACGTTATACGTTATACGTTATACGTTATACGTTATACGTTATACGTTATACGTAATATGTAATACGTCATACGTTTTACGTTAATCGTTATACGTTATACGTTACACGCTATACGTTATACGTTATACGTTATACGTTATACGTTATACGTTATACGTTATACGTTATACGTTATACGTTATACGTTATACGTTATACGTTATACGTTATACGTTATACGTTATACGTTATACGTTGGACGTTATACGTTATACGTTATACGTTATACGTTATACGTTGGACGTTATACGTTATACGTTATACGTTATACGTTATACGTTATACGTTATACGTTATACGTTATACGTTATACGTTATACGTTACACGTTATACGTTATACGTTATACTGTATACGTTATACGTTATACGTTATACGTTATACGTTATACGTCATACGTTATACGTTATACGTTATACGTTATACGTTGTACGTTATACGTTATACGTTACACGTTATACGTTATACGTTATACTGTATACGTTATACGTTATACGTTATACGTTATACGTTATACGTCATACGTTATACGTTATACGTTATACGTTATACGTTGTACGTTATACGTTCTACGTTATACGTTATACGTTATACGTTATACGTTATACGTTATACGTTATACGTTATACGTTATACGTTATACGTTATATGTTACACGTTATACGTTATACGTTATACTGTATACGTTATACGTTATACGTTATACGTTATACGTTATACGTTATACTGTATACGTTATACGTTATACGTTATACGTTATACGTTATACGTTATACGTTATACGTTATACGTTATACGTTATACGTTAGACGTTATACGTTATACGATATACGATACACGTTATACGTTATACGTTATACGTTATACGTTATACGTTATACGTTATACGTTATACGTTATACGTTATGCGTTATAGGATATACGTTATACGTTATACGTTGTACGTTATACGTTATACGATATACGTTAAACGTTATACGTTGTACGTTATACGTTATACGTTATACGTTATATGTTATACGTCATGCGATATACGTTATACGTTATACGTTATACGTTATATGTTACACGTTATACGTTATACGTTATACTGTATACGTCATACGTTATACGTTGGACGTTATACGTTATACGTTATACGTTATACGTTATACGTTATACGTTATACGTTATACGTTATACGTTATATTTACACGTTATACGTTATACGTTATACTGTATACGTTATACGTTATACGTTATACGTTATACGTTATACGTTATACGTCATACGTTATACGTTATACGTTATACGTTATACGTTGTACGTTATACGTTCTACGTTATACGTTATACGTTATACGTTATACGTTATACGTTATACGTTATACGTTATACGTTATATGTTACACGTTATACGTTATACGTTATACTGTATACGTTATACGTTATACGTTATACGTTATACGTTATACTGTATACGTTATACGTTATACGTTATACGTTATACGTTATACGTCATACGTTATACGTTATACGTTATACGTTATACGTTCTACGTTATACGTTATACGTTAAACGTTGTACGTTATACGTTATACGTTATACGTTATACGTTATACGTTACACGTTATACGTTATACGTTATACTGTATACGTTATACGTTATACGTTATACGTTATACGTTATACGTCATACGTTATACGTTATACGTTATACGTTATACGTCATACGTTATACGTTATACGTTATACGTTATACGTTCTACGTTATACGTTATACGTTAAACGTTGTACGTTATACGTTATACGTTATACGTTCTACGTTATACGTTATACGTTATGCGTTATACGTTATACGTTATACGTTATACGTTATACGTTATACGTTATACGTTATACGTTATACGTTATACGTTATACGTTATACGTTATACGTAATATGTAATACGTCATACGTTTTACGTTAATCGTTATACGTTATACGTTACACGCTATACGTTATACGTTATACGTTATACGTTATACGTTATACGTTATACGTTATACGTTATACGTTATACGTTATACGTTATACGTTATACGTTATACGTTATACGTTATACGTTATACGTTATACGTTATACGTTATACGTTAAACGTTATACGTTATACGTTATACGTTATACGTTATACGTTATACGTTATACGTTATACGTTATACGTTATACGTTATACGTTATACGTTATACGTTATACGTTATACGTTATACGTTATACGTTATACGTTATACGTTATACGTTATACGTTATACGTTATACGTTATACGTTATACGTTATACGTTATGCGTTATAGGTTATACGTTATACGTTATACGTTGTACGTTATACGTTATACGTTATACGTTATACGTTATACGTTATACTGTATACGTTATACGTTATACGTTATACGTTATACGTTATACGTCATACGTTATACGTTATACGTTATACGTTATACGTTATACGTTATGCGTTATACGTTATACGTTATACGTTATACGTTATACGTTATACGTTATACGTTGGACGTTATACGTTATACGTTATACGTTATACGTTATACGTTGGACGTTATACGTTACACGTTATACGTTATACGTTATACTGTATACGTTATACGTAATATGTAATACGTCATACGTTTTACGTTAATCGTTATACGTTATACGTTACACGCTATACGTTATACGTTATACGTTATACGTTATACGTTATACGTTATACGTTATACGTTATACGTTATACGTTATACGTTATACGTTATACGTTATACGTTATACGTTATACGTTATACGTTATACGTTATACGTTATACGTTATACGTTATACGTTATACGTTATACGTTATACGTTATACGTTATACGTTATACGTTATACGTTATACGTTATACGTTATACGTTATACGTTATACGTTATACGTTATACGTTATACGTTATACGTTATGCGTTATAGGATATACGTTATACGTTATACGTTGTACGTTATACGTTATACGTTATACGTTATACGTTATACGTTATACGTTATACGTCAAACGTTGTACGTTATACGTTATACGATATACGTTATACGTTATACGTTATACGTTCTACGTTATACGTTATACGTTATGCGTTATACGTTATACGTTATACGTTATACGTTATACGTTATACGTTATACGTTATACGTTATACGTTATACGTTATACGTTATACGTTATACGTTATACGTTATACGTTATACGTTATACGTTATACGTTATACGTTATACGTTATACGTTATACGTTATACGTTGGACGTTATACGTTATACGTTATACGTTATACGTTATACGTTGGACGTTATACGTTATACGTTATACGTTATACGTTATACGTTATACGTTATACGTTATACGTTATACGTTATACGTTACACGTTATACGTTATACGTTATACTGTATACGTTATACGTTATACGTTATACGTTATACGTTATACGTCATACGTTATACGTTATACGTTATACGTTATACGTTGTACGTTATACGTTCTACGTTATACGTTATACGTTATACGTTATACGTTATACGTTATACGTTATACGTTATACGTTATATGTTACACGTTATACGTTATACGTTATACTGTATACGTTATACGTTATACGTTATACGTTATACGTTATACTGTATACGTTATACGTTATACGTTATACGTTATACGTTATACGTCATACGTTATACGTTATACGTTATACGTTATACGTTCTACGTTATACGTTATACGTTAAACGTTGTACATTATACGTTATACGTTATACGTTATACGTTATACGTTACACGTTATACGTTATACGTTATACTGTATACGTTATACGTTATACGTTATACGTTATACGTTATACGTCATACGTTATACGTTATACGTTATACGTTATACGTCATACGTTATACGTTATACGTTATACGTTATACGTGCTACGTTATACGTTATACGTTAAACGTTGTACGTTATACGTTATACGTTATACGTTCTACGTTATACGTTATACGTTATGCGTTATACGTTATACGTTATACGTTATACGTTATACGTTATACGTTATACGTTATACGTTATACGTTATACGTAATATGTAATACGTCATACGTTTTACGTTAATCGTTATACGTTATACGTTACACGCTATACGTTATACGTTATACGTTATACGTTATACGTTATACGTTATACGTTATACGTTATACGTTATACGTTATACGTTATACGTTATACGTTATACGTTATACGTTATACGTTATACGTTATACGTTATACGTTATACGTTATACGTTATACGTTATACGTTATACGTTATACGTTATACGTTATACGTTATACGTTATACGATATACGTTATACGTTATACGTTATATGTTATACGTAATACGTTATACGTTATACGTTATACGTTATACGTTATGCGTTATAGGATATACGTTATACGTTATACGTTATACGTTACACGTTATACGTTATACGTTATACTGTATACGTTATACGTTATACGTTATACGTTATACGTTATACGTTATACGTTATACGTTATACGTTATACGTTATACGTTATACGTTATACGTTATACGTTATACGTTATACGTTATACGTTATACGTTATACGTTATACGTTATACGTTATACGTTATACGTTATACGTTATACGTTATACGTTATACGTTATACGTTATACGTTATACGTTATACGTTATACGTTATACGTTATACGTTATACGTTATACGTTATACGTTATACGTTATACGTTATACGTTATACGTTATACGTTATACGTTATACGTTATACGTTATACGTTATGCGTTATAGGATATACATTATACGTTATACGTTGTACGTTATACGTTATACGTTATATGTTATACGTCATGCGATATACGTTATACGTTATTCGTTACACGTTATACGTTATACGTTATACGTTATACGTTATACGTTATACGATATACGTTATACGTTATACGTTATACGTTATACGTTATGCGTTATAGGATATACGTTATACGTTATACGTTGTACGTTATACGTTATACGTTATACGTTATATGTTATACGTCATGCGATATACGTTATACGTTATTCGTTATACGGTATACGTTAAACGTTGTACGTTATACGTTATACGTTATACGTTATACGTTATACGTTATACGTTGGACGTTATACGTTATACGTTATACGTTATACGCCATACGTTATACGTTGTACGTTATACGTCATACGGTATACGTTATACGTTATACGTTATACGTTATACGTTATACGTTATACGTTATACGTTATGCGTTATAGGATATACGTTATACGTTATACGTTGTACGTTATATGTTATACGTTATACGTTATATGTTATACGTTATACGTTCTACGTTGTACGTTATACGTTATACGTTATACGTTATACGTTATACGTTATACGTTAAACGTTGTACGTTATACGTTATACGTTATACGTTATACGTTATACCTTATACGTTATACGTTATACGTTATACGTTATACATTATACGTTATACGTTGAACGTTGTACGATATACGTTATACGTTATACGTTATACGTTATACGTTATATGTTATACGTCATGCGATATACGTTATACGTTATTCGTTATACGGTATACGTTATACGTTATACGTTCTACGTTATACGTTATACGTTAAACGTTGTACGTTATACGTTATACGTTATACGTTATACGTTATACGTTATGCGTTATAGGATATACGTTATACGTTATACGTTGTACGTTATACGTTATACGTTATACGTTATACGTTGTACGTTATACGTTATACATAATACGTTATACGTTAAACGTTGTACGTTATACGTTGTACGTTATACGTTATTCGTTACACGTTATACGTTATACGTTATACGTTATACGTTATGCGTTATAGGATATACGTTATACGTTATACGTTGTACGTTATACGTTATACGTTATACGTTATATGTTATACGTCATGCGATATACGTTATACGTTATTCGTTATACGGTATACGTTAAACGTTGTACGTTATACGTTATACGTTATACGTTATACGTTATTCGTTATGCGTTATAGGATATACGTTATACGTTATACGTTGTACGTTATACGTTATACGTTATACGTTATACGTTATACGTTATACGTTATACGTTATACGTTATACGTTAAACGTTGTACGTTATACGTTATACGTTATACGTTATTCGTTATACGTTATACGTTATACGTTATACGTTATACGTTATACGTTATACGTTATACGTTATACGTTATACGTTATGCGTTATAGGATATACGTTATACGTTATACGTTATACGTTATACGTTATACGTTATACGTTATACGTTATGCGTTATAGGATATACGTTATACGTTATACGTTGTACGTTATACGTTATACGTTATACGTTATACGTTATACGTTATACGTTATACGTTATACGTTATACGTTATACGTTAAACGTTGTACGTTATACGTTATACGTTATACGTTATTCGTTATACGTTATACGTTATACGTTATACGTTATACGTTATGCGTTATAGGATATACGTTATACGTTATACGTTGTACGTTATACGTTATACGTTATACGTTATATGTTATACGTCATGCGATATACGTTATACGTTATTCGTTATACGGTATACGTTAAACGTTGTACGTTATACGTTATACGTTATACGTTATACGTTATACGTTATACGTTGGACGTTATACATTATACGTTATACGTTATACGCCATACGTTATACGTTATACGTTATACGTTATACGTTATACGTTATACGTTATACGTTATACGTTATACGTTATACGTTATACGTTATTCGTTATACGTTATACGTTATACGTTACACGTTATACGTTATACGTTATTCGTTATACGGTATACGTTAAACGTTGTACGTCATACGTTATACGTTATACGTTATACGTTATACGTTATACGTTATACGTTATATGTTATACGTCATGCGATATACGTTATACGTTATTCGTTACACGTTATACGTTATACGTTATACGTTATACGTTATACGTTATACGTTATACGTTATACGTTATACGTTATACGTTATACGTTATACGTTATGCGTTATAGGATATACGTTATACGTTATACGTTGTACGTTATACGTTATACGTTATACGTTATATGTTATACGTCATGCGATATACGTTATACGTTATTCGTTATACGGTATACGTTAAACGTTGTACGTTATACGTTATACGTTATACGTTATACGTTATACGTTGGACGTTATACGTTATACGTTATACGTTATACGCCATACGTTATACGTTATACGTTATACGTTATACGTTATACGTTATACGTTATACGTTATACGTTATACGTTATACGTTATACGTTATACGTTATACGTTATACGTTATACGTTATACGTTATACGTTATACGTTATACGTTATACGTTATACGTTATGCGTTATAGGATATACGTTATACGTTATACGTTATACGTTATACGTTATACGTTATACGTTATACGTTATACGTTATACGTTATACGCTATACGTTATACGTTATACGTTATACGTTAAACGTTGTACGTTATACGTTATACGTCATACGTTATACGTTATACGTTATACGTTATACGTTATACGTTATACGTAATATGTAATACGTCATACGTTTTACGTTAATCGTTATACATTATACGTTATATGTTATACGTTATACGTTATACGTTATACGTTATACGTTATACGTTATGCGTTATACGACATACGTTATACGTTATACGTTATACGTTATACGTTATACGATATACGTTATACGTTATACGTTATACGTTATACGTTATACGTTATACGTTATACGTTATACGTTATGCGTTATACGTTATACGTTATGCCTTATAGGATATACGTTATACGTTATACGTTGTACGTTATACGTTATACGCTATACGTTATACGTTATACGTTGGACGTTATACGTTATACGTTATACGTTATACGCTATACGTTACACGTTATACGTTATACGTTATACGTTATACGTTGTACGTTATACGTTATACGTTATACGTTATACGTTATACGTTATACGTTATACGTTATACGTTATACGTTATACGTTATACGTTATACGTTATACGTTATACGTTATACGTTATACGTTATACGTTATACGTTATACGTTATACGTTATACGTTATACGTTATACGTTATACGTTATACGTTATACATTATACGTTATACGTTATACGTTATACGTTATACGTTATACGTTATACGTTATACGACATACGTTATACGTTATACGTTATACGTTATACGTTATACGTTATACGTTATACGTTATACGTTGTACGTTATACGTTATACGTTATACGTTATACGTTAGACGTTGTACGTTATACGTTCTACGTTATACGTTATACGTTATACGTTACACGTTATACGTTATACGTTATTCGTTATACGGTATACGTTAAACGTTGTACGTCATACGTTATACGTTATACGTTATACGTTATACGTTATACGTTATACGTTATATGTTATACGTCATGCGATATACGTTATACGTTATTCGTTACACGTTATACGTTATACGTTATACGTTATACGTTATACGTTATACGTTATACGTTATACGTTATACGTTATACGTTATACGTTATACGTTATGCGTTATAGGATATACGTTATACGTTATACGTTGTACGTTATACGTTATACGTTATACGTTATATGTTATACGTCATGCGATATACGTTATACGTTATTCGTTATACGGTATACGTTAAACGTTGTACGTTATACGTTATACGTTATACGTTATACGTTATACGTTGGACGTTATACGTTATACGTTATACGTTATACGCCATACGTTATACGTTATACGTTATACGTTATACGTTATACGTTATACGTTATACGTTATACGTTATACGTTATACGTTATACGTTATACGTTATACGTTATACGTTATACGTTATACGTTATACGTTATACGTTATACGTTATACGTTATACGTTATGCGTTATAGGATATACGTTATACGTTATACGTTATACGTTATACGTTATACGTTATACGTTATACGTTATACGTTATACGTTATACGCTATACGTTATACGTTATACGTTATACGTTAAACGTTGTACGTTATACGTTATACGTCATACGTTATACGTTATACGTTATACGTTATACGTTATACGTTATACGTAATATGTAATACGTCATACGTTTTACGTTAATCGTTATACATTATACGTTATATGTTATACGTTATACGTTATACGTTATACGTTATACGTTATACGTTATGCGTTATACGACATACGTTATACGTTATACGTTATACGTTATACGTTATACGATATACGTTATACGTTATACGTTATACGTTATACGTTATACGTTATACGTTATACGTTATACGTTATGCGTTATACGTTATACGTTATGCCTTATAGGATATACGTTATACGTTATACGTTGTACGTTATACGTTATACGCTATACGTTATACGTTATACGTTGGACGTTATACGTTATACGTTATACGTTATACGCTATACGTTACACGTTATACGTTATACGTTATACGTTATACGTTGTACGTTATACGTTATACGTTATACGTTATACGTTATACGTTATACGTTATACGTTATACGTTATACGTTATACGTTATACGTTATACGTTATACGTTATACGTTATACGTTATACGTTATACGTTATACGTTATACGTTATACGTTATACGTTATACGTTATACGTTATACGTTATACGTTATACATTATACGTTATACGTTATACGTTATACGTTATACGTTATACGTTATACGTTATACGACATACGTTATACGTTATACGTTATACGTTATACGTTATACGTTATACGTTATACGTTATACGTTGTACGTTATACGTTATACGTTATACGTTATACGTTAGACGTTGTACGTTATACGTTCTACGTTATACGTTATACGTTATACGTTACACGTTATACGTTATACGTTATACTGTATACGTTATACGTTATACGTTATACGTTATACGATATACGTCATACGTTATACGTTATACGTTATACGTTATACGTCATACGTTATACGTTATACGTTATACGTTATACGTTCTACGTTATACGTTATACGTTAAACGTTGTACGTTATACGTTATACGTTATACGTTATACGTTATACGTTATACGTTATACGTAATATGTAATACGTTATACGTTATGCGTTATAGGATATACGTTATACGTTATACGTTGTACGTTATACGTTATACGATATACGTTATACGTTATACGTTACACGTTATACGTTATACGTTATACTGTATACGTTATACGTTATACGTTATACGTTATACGTTATACGTTATACGTTATACGTTATACGTTATACGTTATACGTTATACGTTATACGTTATACGTTATACGTTATGCGTTATAGGATATACGTTATACGTTATACGTTATACGTTATACGTTGTACGTTATACGTTATACGTTATACGTTATACGTTATACGTTATACGTTATACGTTATACGTTATACCTTATACGTTATACGTTATACGTTATACGTTATACGTTATACGTTATACGTTATACGTTATACGTTATACGTTATACATTATACGTTATACGTTATACGTTATACGTTATACGTTATACGTAATACGTTATACGACATACGTTATACGTTATACGTTATACGTTATACGTTATACGTTATACGTTATACGTTATACGTTATGCGTTGTAGGTTATACGTTATACGTTATACGTTGTACGTTGTACGTTATACGTTATACGTTATACGTTGTACGTTATACGTTCTACGTTATACATTATACGTTAAACGTTGTACGTTATACGTCATACGTCATACGTTATACGTTATACGTTATACGTTATATGTTATACGTCATGCGATATACGTTATACGTTATTCGTTACACGTTATACGTTATACGTTATACGTTATACGTTATACGTTATACGTTATACGTTATACGTTATACGTTATACGTTATACGTTATACGTTATGCGTTATAGGATATACGTTATACGCTATACGTTGTACGTTATACGTTATACGTTATACGTTATATGTTATACGTCATGCGATATACGTTATACGTTATACGTTGTACGTAATATGTAATACGTTATACGTTATGCGTTATAGGATATACGTTATACGTTATACGTTGTACGTTATACGTTATACGATATACGTTATACGTTATACGTTACACGTTATACGTTATACGTTATACTGTATACGTTATACGTTATACGTTATACGTTATACGTTATACGTTATACGTTATACGTTATACGTTATACGTTATACGTTATACGTTATACGTTATACGTTATACGTTATGCGTTATAGGATATACGTTATACGTTATACGTTATACGTTATACGTTGTACGTTATACGTTATACGTTATACGTTATACGTTATACGTTATACGTTATACGTTATACGTTATACCTTATACGTTATACGTTATACGTTATACGTTATACGTTATACGTTATACGTTATACGTTATACGTTATACGTTATACATTATACGTTATACGTTATACGTTATACGTTATACGTTATACGTAATACGTTATACGACATACGTTATACGTTATACGTTATACGTTATACGTTATACGTTATACGTTATACGTTATACGTTATGCGTTGTAGGTTATACGTTATACGTTATACGTTGTACGTTGTACGTTATACGTTATACGTTATACGTTGTACGTTATACGTTCTACGTTATACATTATACGTTAAACGTTGTACGTTATACGTCATACGTCATACGTTATACGTTATACGTTATACGTTATATGTTATACGTCATGCGATATACGTTATACGTTATTCGTTACACGTTATACGTTATACGTTATACGTTATACGTTATACGTTATACGTTATACGTTATACGTTATACGTTATACGTTATACGTTATACGTTATACGTTATGCGTTATAGGATATACGTTATACGCTATACGTTGTACGTTATACGTTATACGTTATACGTTATATGTTATACGTCATGCGATATACGTTATACGTTATTCGTTATACGGTATACGTTAAACGTTGTACGTTATACGTTATACGTTATACGTTATACGTTATACGTTGGACGTTATACGTTATACGTTATACGTTATACGCCATACGTTATACGTTATACGTTATACGTTATACGTTATACGTTATACGTTATACGTTATACGTTATACGTTATACGTTATACGTTATACGTTATACGTTATACGTTATACGTTATACGTTATACGTTATACGTTATACGTTATACGTTATGCGTTATAGGATATACGTTATACGTTATACGTTATACGTTATACGTTATACGTTATACGTTATACGTTATACGTTATACGTTATACGCTATACGTTATACGTTATACGTTATACGTTAAACGTTGTACGTTATACGTTATACGTCATACGTTATACGTTATACGTTATACGTTATACGTTATACGTTATACGTAATATGTAATACGTCATACGTTTTACGTTAATCGTTATACATTATACGTTATATGTTATACGTTATACGTTATACGTTATACGTTATACGTTATACGTTATGCGTTATACGACATACGTTATACGTTATACGTTATACGTTATACGTTATACGATATACGTTATACGTTATACGTTATACGTTATACGTTATACGTTATACGTTATACGTTATACGTTATGCGTTATACGTTATACGTTATGCCTTATAGGATATACGTTATACGTTATACGTTGTACGTTATACGTTATACGCTATACGTTATACGTTATACGTTGGACGTTATACGTTATACGTTATACGTTATACGCAATACGTTACACGTTATACGTTATACGTTATACGTTATACGTTGTACGTTATACGTTATACGTTATACGTTATACGTTATACGTTATACGTTATACGTTATACGTTATACGTTATACGTTATACGTTATACGTTATACGTTATACGTTGTACGTTATACGTTCTACGTTATACATTATACGTTAAACGTTGTACGTTATACGTCATACGTCATACGTTATACGTTATACGTTATACGTTATATGTTATACGTCATGCGATATACGTTATACGTTATTCGTTACACGTTATACGTTATACGTTATACGTTATACGTTATACGTTATACGTTATACGTTATACGTTATACGTTATACGTTATACGTTATACGTTATGCGTTATAGGATATACGTTATACGCTATACGTTGTACGTTATACGTTATACGTTATACGTTATATGTTATACGTCATGCGATATACGTTATACGTTATTCGTTATACGGTATACGTTAAACGTTGTACGTTATACGTTATACGTTATACGTTATACGTTATACGTTGGACGTTATACGTTATACGTTATACGTTATACGCCATACGTTATACGTTATACGTTATACGTTATACGTTATACGTTATACGTTATACGTTATACGTTATACGTTATACGTTATACGTTATACGTTATACGTTATACGTTATACGTTATACGTTATACGTTATACGTTATACGTTATACGTTATACGTTATGCGTTATAGGATATACGTTATACGTTATACGTTATACGTTATACGTTATACGTTATACGTTATACGTTATACGTTATACGTTATACGCTATACGTTATACGTTATACGTTATACGTTAAACGTTGTACGTTATACGTTATACGTCATACGTTATACGTTATACGTTATACGTTATACGTTATACGTTATACGTAATATGTAATACGTCATACGTTTTACGTTAATCGTTATACATTATACGTTATATGTTATACGTTATACGTTATACGTTATACGTTATACGTTATACGTTATGCGTTATACGACATACGTTATACGTTATACGTTATACGTTATACGTTATACGATATACGTTATACGTTATACGTTATACGTTATACGTTATACGTTATACGTTATACGTTATACGTTATGCGTTATACGTTATACGTTATGCCTTATAGGATATACGTTATACGTTATACGTTGTACGTTATACGTTATACGCTATACGTTATACGTTATACGTTGGACGTTATACGTTATACGTTATACGTTATACGCAATACGTTACACGTTATACGTTATACGTTATACGTTATACGTTGTACGTTATACGTTATACGTTATACGTTATACGTTATACGTTATACGTTATACGTTATACGTTATACGTTATACGTTATACGTTATACGTTATACGTTATACGTTATACGTTATACGTTATGCGTTATACGTTATACGTTATACGTTATACGTTATACGTTATACGTTATACGTTATACGTTATACATTAT
Source organism: Ptiloglossa arizonensis (assembly GCF_051014685.1). Lineage (NCBI taxonomy): Eukaryota > Metazoa > Arthropoda > Insecta > Hymenoptera > Colletidae > Ptiloglossa > Ptiloglossa arizonensis. The sequence continues at coordinate 14,634 of NW_027478901.1, forward strand.
ACGTTATACGTTATACGTTATACGTTATACGTTATACGTTATACGTTATACGACATACGTTATACGTTATACGTTATACGTTATACGTTATACGTTATATGTTACACGTTATACGTTATACGTTATACTGTATACGTTATACGTTATACGTTATACGTTATACGTTATACTGTATACGTTATACGTTATACGTTATACGTTATACGTTATACGTTATACGTTATACGTCATACGTTATACGTTATACGTTATACGTTATACGTTATACGTTCTACGTTATACGTTATACGTTAAACGTTGTACGTTATACGTTATACGTTATACGTTATACGTTATACGTTACACGTTATACGTTATACGTTATACTGTATACGTTATACGTTATACGTTATACGTTATACGATATACGTCATACGTTATACGTTATACGTTATACGTTATACGTCATACGTTATACGTTATACGTTATACGTTATACGTTATACGTTATACGTTATACGTTAAACGTTGTACGTTATACGTTATACGTTATACGTTATACGTTATACGTTATACGTAATATGTAATACGTCATACGTTTTACGTTAATCGTTATACGTTATACGTTACACGCTATACGTTATACGTTATACGTTATACGTTATACGTTATACGTTATACGTTATACGTTATACGTTATACGTTATACGTTATACGTTATACGTTGGACGTTATACGTTATACGTTATACGTTATACGCAATACGTTACACGTTATACGTTATACGTTATACGTTATACGTTGTACGTTATACGTTATACGTTATACGTTATACGTTATACGTTATACGTTATACGTTATACGTTATACGTTATACGTTATACGTTATACGTTATACGTTATACGTTATACGTTATACGTTATGCGTTATACGTTATACGTTATACGTTATACGTTATACGTTATACGTTATACGTTATACGTTATACATTATACGTTATACGTTATACGTTATACGTTATACGTTATACGTTATACGTTATACGACATACGTTATACGTTATACGTTATACGTTATACGTTATACGTTATATGTTACACGTTATACGTTATACGTTATACTGTATACGTTATACGTTATACGTTATACGTTATACGTTATACTGTATACGTTATACGTTATACGTTATACGTTATACGTTATACGTTATACGTTATACGTCATACGTTATACGTTATACGTTATACGTTATACGTTATACGTTCTACGTTATACGTTATACGTTAAACGTTGTACGTTATACGTTATACGTTATACGTTATACGTTATACGTTACACGTTATACGTTATACGTTATACTGTATACGTTATACGTTATACGTTATACGTTATACGATATACGTCATACGTTATACGTTATACGTTATACGTTATACGTCATACGTTATACGTTATACGTTATACGTTATACGTTATACGTTATACGTTATACGTTAAACGTTGTACGTTATACGTTATACGTTATACGTTATACGTTATACGTTATACGTAATATGTAATACGTCATACGTTTTACGTTAATCGTTATACGTTATACGTTACACGCTATACGTTATACGTTATACGTTATACGTTATACGTTATACGTTATACGTTATACGTTATACGTTATACGTTATACGTTATACGTTATACGTTATACGTTATACGTTATACGTTATACGTTATACGTTATACGTTATACGATATACGTTATACGTTATACGTTATACGTTATACGTTATACGTTATACGTTATACGTTATACGTTATACGTTATACGTTATACGTTATACGTTATACGTTATACGTTATACGTTATACGTTATACGTTATACGTTATACGTTATACGTTATACGTTATACGTTATACGTTATACGTTATACGTTATACGTTATACGTTATGCGTTATAGGATATACGTTATACGTTATACGTTGTACGTTATACGTTATACGTTATACGTTATACGTTATACGTTATACGTTATACGTTAAACGTTGTACGTTATACGTTATACGATATACGTTATACGTTATACGTTATACGTTATACGTTATACGTTATACGTTATACGTTATACGTTATGCGTTATAGGGTATACATTATACGTTATACGTTGTACGTTATACGTTATACGTTATATGTTATACGTCATGCGATATACGTTATACGTTATTCGTTACACGTTATACGTTATACGTTATACGTTATACGTTATACGTTATACGTTATACGTTATACGTTATACGTTATACGTTATACGTTATACGTTATGCGTTATAGGATATACGTTATACGTTATACGTTGTACGTTATACGTTATACGTTATACGTTATATGTTATACGTCATGCGATATACGTTATACGTTATTCGTTATACGGTATACGTTAAACGTTGTACGTTATACGTTATACGTTATACGTTATACGTTATACGTTGGACGTTATACGTTATACGTTATACGTTATACGCCATACGTTATACGCCATACGTTATACGTTATACGTTATACGTTATACGTTATACGTTATACGTTATACGTTATACGTTATACGTTATACGTTATACGTTATACGTTATACGTTATACGTTATACGTTATACGTTATACTTTACACGTTATACGTTATACGTTATACTGTATACGTTATACGTTATACGTTATACGTTATACGTTATACGTTATACGTTATACGTTATACGTTATACGTTATACGTTATACGTTATACGTTATGCGTTATAGGATATACGTTATACGTTATACGTTGTACGTTATATGTTATACGTTATACGTTATATGTTATACGTTATACGTTATACGTTGTACGTTATACGTTATACGTTATACGTTATACGTTATACGTTATACGTTATACGTTAAACGTTATTCGTTATACGTTATACGTTATACGTTATACGTTATACGTTATACGTTATACGTTATACGTTATACGTTATACGTTATGCGTTATAGGATATACGTTATACGTTATACGTTATACGTTATACGTTATACGTTATACGTTATACGTTATGCGTTATAGGATATACGTTATACGTTATACGTTGTACGTTATACGTTATACGTTATACGTTATACGTTATACGTTATACGTTATACGTTATACGTTATACGTTATACGTTATACGTTAAACGTTGTACGTTATACGTTATACGTTATACGTTATTCGTTATACGTTACACGTTATACGTTATACGTTATACGTTATGCGTTATAGGATATACGTTATACGTTATACGTTGTACGTTATACGTTATACGTTATACGTTATATGTTATACGTCATGCGATATACGTTATACGTTATTCGTTATACGGTATACGTTAAACGTTGTACGTTATACGTTATACGTTATACGTTATACGTTATACGTTGGACGTTATACATTATACGTTATACGTTATACGCCATACGTTATACGTTATACGTTATACGTTATACGTTATACGTTATACGTTATACGTTATACGTTATGCGTTATAGGATATACGTTATACGTTATACGTTGTACGTTATACGTTATACGTTATACGTTATACGTTATACGTTATACGTTATACGTTATACCTTATACGTTATACGTTATACGTTATACGTTGTACATTATACGTTATACGTTGAACGTTGTACGATATACGTTATGCGTCATACGTTATACGTTATACGTTATACGTTATACGTTATACGTTATACGTTATACGTTATACGTTACATGTTATACGTTATACGTTATATGTTATACGTTATACGTTATACGTTATACGTTATGCGTTATAGGATATACGTTATACGTTATACGTTGTACGTTATACGTTATACGATATACGTTATACGTTATACGTTATACGTTATACGTTATACGTTATACGTTATACGTTATACGTTATACGTTATACGTTATACGTTATACGTTATACGTTAATCGTTATACGGTATACGTTACACGCTATACGTTATACGTTATACGTTATACGTTATACGTTATACGTTATACGTTATACGTTATACGTTATACGTTGGACGTTATACGTTATACGTTATACGTTATACGTTATACGTTGGACGTTATACGTTATACGTTATACGTTATACGTTATACGTTATACGTTATACGTTATACGTTATACGTTATACGTTACACGTTATACGTTATACGTTATACTGTATACGTTATACGTTATACGTTACACGTTATACGTTATACGTTATGCGTTATACGTTATACGTTATACGTTATACGTTATACGTTATACGTTATACGTTATACGTTATACGTTATACGTAATATGTAATACGTCATACGTTTTACGTTAATCGTTATACGTTATACGTTACACGCTATACGTTATACGTTATACGTTATACGTTATACGTTATACGTTATACGTTATACGTTATACGTTATACGTTATACGTTATACGTTATACGTTATACGTTATACGTTATACGTTATACGTTATACGTTATACGTTATACGTTATACGTTATACGTTATACGTTATACGTTATACGTTATACGTTATACGTTATACGTTATACGTTATACGTTATACGTTATACGTTATACGTTATACGTTATACGTTATACGTTATACGTTATACGTTATACGTTATACGTTATACGTTATACGTTATACGTTATACGTTATACGTTATACGTTATACGTTATACGTTATACGTTATACGTTATACGTTATACGTTATACGTTATACGTTATGCGTTATAGGATATACGTTATACGTTATACGTTATACGTTACACGTTATACGTTATACGTTATACTGTATACGTTATACGTTATACGTTATACGTTATACGTTATACGTTATACGTTATACGTTATACGTTATACGTTATACGTTATACGTTATACGTTATACGTTATACGTTATACGTTATACGTTATACGTTATACGTTATACGTTATACGTTATACGTTATACGTTATACGTTATACGTTATACGTTATACGTTATACGTTATACGTTATACGTTATACGTTATACGTTATACGTTATACGTTATACGTTATACGTTATACGTTATACGTTATACGTTATACGTTATACGTTATACGTTATACGTTATACGTTATACGTTATACGTTATGCGTTATAGGATATACATTATACGTTATACGTTGTACGTTATACGTTATACGTTATATGTTATACGTCATGCGATATACGTTATACGTTATTCGTTACACGTTATACGTTATACGTTATACGTTATACGTTATACGTTATACGTTATACGTTATACGTTATACGTTATACGTTATACGTTATACGTTATGCGTTATAGGATATACGTTATACGTTATACGTTGTACGTTATACGTTATACGTTATACGTTATATGTTATACGTCATGCGATATACGTTATACGTTATTCGTTATACGGTATACGTTAAACGTTGTACGTTATACGTTATACGTTATACGTTATACGTTATACGTTGGACGTTATACGTTATACGTTATACGTTATACGCCATACGTTATACGTTGTACGTTATACGTCATACGGTATACGTTATACGTTATACGTTATACGTTATACGTTATACGTTATACGTTATACGTTATACGTTATGCGTTATAGGATATACGTTATACGTTATACGTTGTACGTTATATGTTATACGTTATACGTTATATGTTATACGTTATACGTTATACGTTGTACGTTATACGTTATACGTTATACGTTATACGTTATACGTTATACGTTAAACGTTGTACGTTATACGTTATACGTTATACGTTATACGTTATACGTTATACGTTATACGTTATACGTTATACGTTATACGTTATACCTTATACGTTATACGTTATACGTTATACGTTATACATTATACGTTATACGTTGAACGTTGTACGATATACGTTATACGTTATACGTTATACGTTATACGTTATATGTTATACGTCATGCGATATACGTTATACGTTATTCGTTATACGGTATACGTTATACGTTATACGTTCTACGTTATACGTTATACGTTAAACGTTGTACGTTATACGTTATACGTTATACGTTATTCGTTATACGTTATACGTTATACGTTATACGTTATACGTTATACGTTATACGTTATACGTTATACGTTATACGTTATACGTTATGCGTTATAGGATATACGTTATACGTTATACGTTATACGTTATACGTTATACGTTATACGTTATACGTTATGCGTTATAGGATATACGTTATACGTTATACGTTGTACGTTATACGTTATACGTTATACGTTATACGTTGTACGTTATACGTTATACATAATACGTTATACGTTAAACGTTGTACGTTATACGTTGTACGTTATACGTTATTCGTTATACGTTATACGTTATACGTTATACGTTATACGTTATGCGTTATAGGATATACGTTATACGTTATACGTTGTACGTTATACGTTATACGTTATACGTTATATGTTATACGTCATGCGATATACGTTATACGTTATTCGTTATACGGTATACGTTAAACGTTGTACGTTATACGTTATACGTTATACGTTATACGTTATTCGTTATGCGTTATAGGATATACGTTATACGTTATACGTTGTACGTTATACGTTATACGTTATACGTTATACGTTATACGTTATACGTTATACGTTATACGTTATACGTTAAACGTTGTACGTTATACGTTATACGTTATACGTTATTCGTTATACGTTATACGTTATACGTTATACGTTATACGTTATACGTTATACGTTATACGTTATACGTTATACGTTATACGTTATGCGTTATAGGATATACGTTATACGTTATACGTTATACGTTATACGTTATACGTTATACGTTATACGTTATGCGTTATAGGATATACGTTATACGTTATACGTTGTACGTTATACGTTATACGTTATACGTTATACGTTATACGTTATACGTTATACGTTATACGTTATACGTTAAACGTTGTACGTTATACGTTATACGTTATACGTTATTCGTTATACGTTATACGTTATACGTTATACGTTATACGTTATGCGTTATAGGATATACGTTATACGTTATACGTTGTACGTTATACGTTATACGTTATACGTTATATGTTATACGTCATGCGATATACGTTATACGTTATTCGTTATACGGTATACGTTAAACGTTGTACGTTATACGTTATACGTTATACGTTATACGTTATACGTTATACGTTGGACGTTATACATTATACGTTATACGTTATACGCCATACGTTATACGTTATACGTTATACGTTATAAGTTATACGTTATACGTTATACGTTATACGTTATACGTTATACGTTATTCGTTATACGTTATACGTTATACGTTACACGTTATACGTTATACGTTATTCGTTATACGGTATACGTTAAACGTTGTACGTCATACGTTATACGTTATACGTTATACGTTATACGTTATACGTTATTCGTTATACGGTATACGTTAAACGTTGTACGTTATACGTTATACGTTATACGTTATACGTTATACGTTGTACGTTATACGTTATACGTTATACGTTATACGCTATACGTTATACGTTATACGTTATACGTCATGCGATATGCGTTATACGTTATACGTTATACGTTATGCGTTATACGTTATACGTTATACGTTATACGTTATACGTTATACGTAATATGTAATACGTCATACGTTTTACGTTAATCGTTATACGTTATACGTTATACGCTATACGTTATACGTTATACGTTATACGTTATACGTTATACGTTATACGTTATACGTTATACGTTATACGTTATACGTTATACGTTATACGTTATACGTTATACGTTATACGTTAGACGTTATACGTTATACGTTATACGTTACACGTTATACGTTATACGTTATACGTTATACGTTATACGTTATACGTTATACGTTATACGTTATGCGTTATAGGATATACGTTATACGTTATACGTTGTACGTTATACGTTATACGATATACGTTAAACGTTATACGTTATACGTTATACGTTATACGTTATACGTTATACGTTATACGTTGTACGTTATACGTTCTACGTTATACGTTATACGTTATAGGTTATACGTTATACGTTATACGTTATACGTTATACGTTATACGTTACACGTTATACGTTATACGTTATACGTTATACGTTAAACGTTGTACGTTATACGTTATACGATATACGTTATACGTTATACGTTATACGTTATACGTTATACGTTATACGTTAAACGTTGTACGTTATACGTTATACGTTATACGTTATTCGTTATACGTTATACGTTATACGTTATACGTTATACGTTATACGTTATACGATATACGTTATACGTTATACGTTGTACGTTATACGTTATACGTTATACGTTATATGTTATACGTCATGCGATATACGTTATACGTTATTCGTTATACGGTATACGTTAAACGTTGTACGTTATACGTTATACGTTATACGTTATACGTTATACGTTGGACGTTATACGTTATACGTTATACGTTATAAGTTATACGTTATACGTTATACGTTATACGTTATACGTTACACGTTATACGTTATACGTTATACTGTATACGTTATACGTTATACGTTATACGTTATACGTTATACGTCATACGTTATACGTTATACGTTATACGTTATACGTTGTACGTTATACGTTCTACGTTATACGTTATACGTTATACGTTATACGTTATACGTTATACGTTATACGTTATACGTTATATGTTACACGTTATACGTTATACGTTATACTGTATACGTCATACGTTATACGTTATACGTTATATGTTATACTGTATACGTTATACGTTATACGTTATACGTTATACGTTATACGTTATACGTTATACGTCATACGTTATACGTTATACGTTATACGTTATACGTTCTACGTTATACGTTATACGTTAAACGTTGTACGTTATACGTTATACGTTATACGTTATACGTTATACGTTACACGTTATACGTTATACGTTATACTGTATACGTTATACGTTATACGTTGTACGTTATACGATATACGTCATACGTTATACGTTATACGTTATACGTTATACGTCATACGTTATACGTTATACGTTATACGTTATACGTTATACGTTATACGTTATACGTTAAACGTTGTACGTTATACGTTATACGTTATACGTTATACGTTATACGTTATACGTAATATGTAATACGTCATACGTTTTACGTTAATCGTTATACGTTATACGTTACACGCTATACGTTATACGTTATACGTTATACGTTATACGTTATACGTTATACGTTATACGTTATACGTTATACGTTATACGTTATACGTTATATGTTATACGTCATGCGATATACGTTATACGTTATTCGTTATGCGTTATACGTTATACGTTATACGTTGGACGTTATACGTTATACGTTATACGTTATACGCCATACGTTATACGTTATACGTTATACGTTATACGTTATACGTTATACGTTATACGTTATACGTTATACGTTATACGTTATACGTTATACGTTATACGTTATACGTTACACGTTATACGTTATACGTTATACGTTGTACGTTATACGTTCTACGTTATACGTTATACGTTATAGGTTATACGTTATACGTTATACGTTATACGTTATACGTTGTACGTTACACGTTATACGTTATACGTTATACGTTATACGTTAAACGTTGTACGTTATACGTTATACGATATACGTTATACGTTATACGTTATACGTTATACGTTATACGTTATACGTTATACGTTATACGTTATACGCTATGCGTTATAGGATATACGTTATACGTTATACGTTGTACGTTATACGTTATACGTTATATGTTATATGTTATACGTCGTGCGATATACGTTATACGTTATTCGTTATACGGTATACGTTAAACGTTGTACGTTATACGTTATACGTTATACGTTATACGCCATACGTTATACGTTATACGTTATACGTTATACGTTATACGTTATACGTTATACGTTATACGTTATACATTATACGTTATACGTTATACGTTATACGTTACACGTTATACGTTATACGTTATACTGTATACGTTATACGTTATACGTTATACGTTATACGTTATACGTCATACGTTATACGTTATACGTTATACGTTATACGTTCTACGTTATACGTTATACGTTAAACGTTGTACGTTATACGTTATACGTTATACGTTATTCGTTATACGTTATACGTTATACGTTATACGTTATACGTTTCACGTTATACGTTATACGTTACGCGTTATAGGATATACGTTATACGTTATACGTTGTACGTTATACGTTATACGTTGTACGTTATACGTTCTACGTTATACGTTATACGTTATAGGTTATACGTTATACGTTATACGTTATACGTTATACGTTATACGTTACACGTTATACGTTATACGTTATACTGTATACGTTATACGTTATACGTTATACGTTATACGTTATACTGTATACGTTATACGTTATACGTTATACGTTATACGTTATACGTCATACGTTATACGTTATACGTTATACGTTATACGTTCTACGTTATACGTTATACGTTAAACGTTGTACGTTATACGTTATACGATATACGTTATACGTTACACGTTATACGTTATACGTTATACTGTATACGTTATACGTTATACGTTATACGTTATACGTTATACGTCATACGTTATACGTTATACGTTATACGTCATACGTTATACGTTATGCGTTATAGGTTATACGTTATACGTTCTACGTTATACGTTATACGTTAAACGTTGTACGTTATACGTTATACGTTATACGTTATACGTTATACGTTATACGTTATGCGTTATGCGTTATACGTTATACGTTATACGTTATACGTTATACGTTATACGTTATACGTTATACGTTATACGTTATACGTTATACGTTATACGTTATACGTTATACGTTATACGTTATACGTTATACGTTATACGTTATACGTTATACGTTATACGTTATACGTTATACGTTATACGTTATACGTTATACGTTATACGTTATACGTTATACGTTATACGTTATACGTTTTACGTTATACGTTTTACGTTATACGTTATACGTTATACGTTATACGTTATACGTTATACGTTATACGTTATGCGTTATAGGATATACGTTATACGTTATACGTTGTACGTTTTACGTTATACGTTATACGTTATACGTTATACGTTATACGTTATACGTTAAACGTTGTACGTTATACGTTATACGATATACGTTATACGTTATACGTTATACGTTATACGTTATACGTTATACGTTATACGTTATACGTTATACGTTATACGTTATACGTTATACGTTATACGTTGTACGTTATACGTTATACGTTATACGTTATACGTTAGACGTTGTACGTTATACGTTATACGTTATACGTTATACGCTATACGCTATACGTTATACGTTATACGTTATACGTTATACGTTATACGTTATACGTTATACGTTATACGTTATACGTTATACGTTATACGTTATACGTTATACGTTGTACGTTATACGTTATACGTTATACGTTATATGTTATACGTCATGCGATATACGTTATACGTTATTCGTCATACGGTATACGTTAAACGTTGTACGTTATACGTTATACGTTATACGTTATACGTTATACGTTGGACGTTATACGTTATACGTTATACGTTATACGCCATACGTTATACGTTATACGTTATACGTTATACGTTATACGTTATACGTTATACGTTATACGTTATACGTTATACGTTATACGTTATACGTTATACGCTACACGTTATACGTTATACGTTATACTGTATACGTTATACGTTATACGTTATACGTTATACGTTATACGTTATACGTTATACGTTATACGTTATACGTTATACGTTATACGTTATACGTTATACGTTATACGTTATGCGTTATAGGATATACGTTATACGTTATACGTTATACGTTATACGTTGTACGTTATACGTTATACGTTATACGTTATACGTTATACGTTATACGTTATACGTTATACGTTATACGTTATACGTTATACGTTATACGTTATACGTTATACGTTATACGTTATACGTTATACGTTATACGTTATACATTATACGTTATACGTTATACGTTATACGTTATACGTTATACGTAATACGTTATACGACATACGTTATACGTTATACGTTATACGTTATACGTTATACGTTATACGTTATACGTTATACGTTATGCGTTATAGGTTATACGTTATACGTTATACGTTGTACGTTGTACGTTATACGTTATACGTTATACGTTGTACGTTATACGTTCTACGTTATACATTATACGTTAAACGTTGTACGTTATACGTCATACGTCATACGTTATACGTTATACGTTATACGTTATACGTTCTACGTTATACGTTATACGTTAAACGTTGTACGTTATACGTTATACGTTATACGTTATACGTTATACGTTATACGTTATACGTTATACGTTATACGTTATACGTTCTACGTTATACGTTATACGTTAAACGTTGTACGTTATACGTTATACGTTATACGTTATACGTTATACGTTATACGTTATACGTTATACGTTATACGTTATACGTTATACGTTATACGTTATACGTTATACGTTATACGTTATACGTTATACGTTATACGTTATACGTTATACGTTATGCGTTATAGGATATACGTTATACGTTATACGTTGTACGTTATACGTTATACGTTATACGTTATACGTTATACGTTATACGTTGTACGTTATACGTTATACGTTATACGTTATGCGTTATAGGATATACGTTATACGTTATACGTTGTACGTTTTACGTTATACGTTATACGTTATGCGTTATACGTTATGCGTTATAGGATATACGTTATACGTTATACGTTGTACGTTATACGTTATACGTTATACGTTATATGTTATACGTCATGCGATATACGTTATACGTTATTCGTTATGCGTTATACGTTATACGTTATACGTTGGACGTTATACTTTATACGTTATACGTTATACGCCATACGTTATACGTTATACGTTATACGTTATACGTTATGCGTTATACGTTATACGTTATACGTTATACGTTATACGTTATACGTTATACGTTATACGTTACACGTTATACGTTATACGTTATACGTTGTACGTTATACGTTCTACGTTATACGTTATACGTTATAGGTTATACGTTATACGTTATACGTTATACGTTATACGTTATACGTTACACGTTATACGTTATACGTTATACGTTATACGTTAAACGTTGTACGTTATACGTTATACGATATACGTTATACGTTATACGTTATACGTTATACGTTATACGTTATACGTTATACGTTATACGTTATACGCTATGCGATATAGGATATACGTTATACGTTATACGTTGTACGTTATACGTTATACGTTATACGTTATATGTTATACGTCGTGCGATATACGTTATACGTTATTCGTTATACGGTATACGTTAAACGTTGTACGTTATACGTTATACGTTATACGTTATACGCCATACGTTATACGTTATACGTTATACGTTATACGTTATACGTTATACGTTATACGTTATACGTTATACGTTATACGTTTCACGTTATACGTTATACGTTACGCGTTATAGGATATACGTTATACGTTATACGTTGTACGTTATACGTTATACGTTGTACGTTATACGTTCTACGTTATACGTTATACGTTATAGGATATACGTTATACGTTATACGTTATACGTTATACGTTATACGTTAAACGTTGTACGTTATACGTTATACGTTATACGTTATTCGTTATACGTTATACGTTATACGTTATACGTTATACGTTTCACGTTATACGTTATACGTTACGCGTTATAGGATATACGTTATACGTTCTACGTTATACGTTATACGTTAAACGTTGTACGTTATACGTTATACGTTATACGTTATTCGTTATACGTTATACGTTATACGTTATACGTTATACGTTTCACGTTATACGTTATACGTTACGCGTTATAGGATATACGTTATACGTTATACGTTGTACGTTATACGTTATACGTTGTACGTTATACGTTCTACGTTATACGTTATACGTTATAGGTTATACGTTATACGTTATACGTTATACGTTATACGTTATACGTTGTACGTTATACGTTATACGTTATACGTTATATGTTATACGTTATACGTTATACGTTATACGTTATACTGTATACGTTATACGTTATACGTTATACGTTATACGTTATACGTCATACGTTATACGTTATTCGTTATACGTTATACGTTCTACGTTATACGTTATACGTTAAACGTTGTACGTTATACGTTATACGATATACGTTATACGTTACACGTTATACGTTATACGTTATACTGTATACGTTATACGTTATACGTTATACGTTATACGTTATACGTCATACGTTATACGTTATACGTTATACGTCATACGTTATACGTTATACGTTATACGTTATACGTTATACGTTCTACGTTATACGTTATACGTTAAACGTTGTACGTTATACGTTATACGTTATACGTTATACGTTATACGTTATACGTTATGCGTTATACGTTATACGTTATACGTTATACGTTATACGTTATACGTTATACGTTATACGTTATACGTTATACGTTATACGTTATACGTTATACGTTATACGTTATACGTTATACGTTATACGTTATACGTTATACGTTATACGTTATACGTTATACGTTATACGTTATACGTTATACGTTATACGTTATACGTTATACGTTATACGTTATACGTTATACGTTATACGTTATACGTTTTACGTTATACGTTTTACGTTATACGTTATACGTTATACGTTATAGGTTATACGTTATACGTTATACGTTATGCGTTATAGGATATACGTTATACGTTATACGTTGTACGTTTTACGTTATACGTTATACGTTATACGTTATACGTTATACGTTATACGTTAAACGTTGTACGTTATACGTTATACGATATACGTTATACGTTATACGTTATACGTTATACGTTATACGTTATACGTTATACGTTATACGTTATACGTTATACGTTATACGTTGTACGTTATACGTTATACGTTATACGTTATACGTTAGACGTTGTACGTTATACGTTATACGTTATACGTTATACGCTATACGCTATACGTTATACGTTATACGTTATACGTTATACGTTATACGTTATACGTTATACGTTATACGTTATACGTTATACGTTATACGTTGTACGTTATACGTTATACGTTATACGTTATATGTTATACGTCATGCGATATACGTTATACGTTATTCGTTATACGGTATACGTTAAACGTTGTACGTTATACGTTATACGTTATACGTTATACGTTATACATTGGACGTTATACGTTATACGTTATACGTTATACGCCATACGTTATACGTTATACGTTATACGTTATACGTTATACGTTATACGTTATACGTTATACGTTATACGTTATTCGTTATACGTTATACGTTATACGTTATACGTTACACGTTATACGTTATACGTTATACTGTATACGTTATACGTTATACGTTATACGTTATACGTTATACGTTATACGTTATACGTTATACGTTATACGTTATACGTTATACGTTATACGTTATACGTTATACGTTATGCGTTATAGGATATACGTTATACGTTATACGTTATACGTTATACGTTGTACGTTATACGTTATACGTTATACGTTATACGTTATACGTTATACGTTATACGTTATACGTTATACGTTATACGTTATACGTTATACGTTATACGTTATACGTTATACGTTATACGTTATACGTTATACGTTATACGTTATACATTATACGTTATACGTTATACGTTATACGTTATACGTTATACGTAATACGTTATACGACATACGTTATACGTTATACGTTATACGTTATACGTTATACGTTATACGTTATACGTTATACGTTATGCGTTATAGGTTATACGTTATACGTTATACGTTGTACGTTGTACGTTATACGTTATACGTTATACGTTGTACGTTATACGTTCTATGTTATACATTATACGTTAAACGTTGTACGTTATACGTCATACGTCATACGTTATACGTTATACGTTATACGTTATACGTTCTACGTTATACGTTATACGTTAAACGTTGTACGTTATACGTTATACGTTATACGTTATACGTTATACGTTATACGTTATACGTTCTACGTTATACGTTATACGTTAAACGTTGTACGTTATACGATATACGTTATACGTTATACGTTATACGTTATACGTTATACGTTATACGTTATACGTTATACGTTATACGTTATACGTTATACGTTATACGTTATACGTTATACGTTATACGTTATACGTTATACGTTATACGTTATACGTTATACGTTATGCGTTATAGGATATACGTTATACGTTATACGTTGTACGTTATACGTTATACGTTATACGTTATACGTTATACGTTATACGTTATACGTTATACGTTATACGTTATACCTTATACGTTATACGTTATACGTTATACGTTGTACATTATACGTTATACGTTGAACGTTGTACGATATACGTTATACGTCATACGTTATACGTTATACGTTATACGTTATACGTTATACGTTATACGTTATACGTTATACGTTATACGTTACATGTTATACGTTATACGTTATATGTTATACGTTATACGTTATACGTTATACGTTATGCGTTATAGGATATACGTTATACGTTATACGTTGTACGTTATACGTTATACGATATACGTTATACGTTATACGTTATACGTTATACGTTATACGTTATACGTTATACGTTATACGTTATACGTTATACGTTATACGTTATACGTTATACGTTAGACGTTATACGTTATACGTTATACGTTACACGTTATACGTTATACGTTATACGTTATACGTTATACGTTATACGTTATACGTTATACGTTATGCGTTATAGGATATACGTTATACGTTATACGTTGTACGTTATACGTTATACGATATACGTTAAACGTTATACGTTGTACGTTATACGTTATACGTTATACGTTATATGTTATACGTCATGCGATATACGTTATACGTTATTCGTTATACGGTATACGTTAAACGTTGTACGTTATACGTTATACGTTATACGTTATACGTTATACGTTGGACGTTATACGTTATACGTTATACGTTATACGTTATACGTTATACGTTATACGTTATACGTTATACGTTATACGTTACACGTTATACGTTATACGTTATACTGTATACGTTATACGTTATACTGTATACGTTATACGTTATACGTTATACGTTATACGTTATACGTTATACGTCATACGTTATACGTTATACGTTATACGTTATACGTTGTACGTTATACGTTCTACGTTATACGTTATACGTTATACGTTATACGTTATACGTTATACGTTATACGTTATACGTTATATGTTACACGTTATACGTTATACGTTATACTGTATACGTTATACGTTATACGTTATACGTTATACATTATACTGTATACGTTATACGTTATACGTTATACGTTATACGTTATACGTCATACGTTATACGTTATACGTTATACGTTATACGTTCTACGTTATACGTTATACGTTAAACGTTGTACGTTATACGTTATACGTTATACGTTATACGTTATACGTTACACGTTATACGTTATACGTTATACTGTATACGTTATACGTTATACGTTATACGTTATACGTTATACGTCATACGTTATACGTTATACGTTATACGTTATACGTCATACGTTATACGTTATACGTTATACGTTATACGTTCTACGTTATACGTTATACGTTAAACGTTGTACGTTATACGTTATACGTTATACGTTCTACGTTATACGTTATACGTTATGCGTTATGCGTTATACGTTATACGTTATACGTTATACGTTATACGTTATACGTTATACGTTATACGTTATACGTAATATGTAATACGTCATACGTTTTACGTTAATCGTTATACGTTATACGTTACACGCTATACGTTATACGTTATACGTTATACGTTATACGTTATACGTTATACGTTATACGTTATACGTTATACGTTATACGTTATACGTTATACGTTATACGTTATACGTTATACGTTATACGTTATACGTTATACGTTATACGTTATACGTTATACGTTATACGTTATACGTTATACGTTATACGTTATACGTTATACGTTATACGTTATACGTTATACGTTATACGTTAAACGTTGTACGTTATACGTTATACGTTATACGTTCTACGTTATACGTTATACGTTATGCGTTATGCGTTATACGTTGTACGTTATACGTTATACGTTATACGTTATACGTTATACGTTATACGTTATACGTTAAACGTTGTACGTTATACGTTATACGATATACGTTATACGTTATACGTTATACGTTCTACGTTATACGTTATACGTTATGCGTTGTACGTTATACGTTATACGATATACGTTAAACGTTATACGTTGTACGTTATACGTTATACGTTATACGTTATATGTTATACGTCATGCGATATACGTTATACGTTATTCGTTATACGGTATACGTTATACGTTATACGTTATACGTTATACGTTATACGTAATATGTAATACGTCATACGTTTTACGTTAATCGTTATACGTTATACGTTACACGCTATACGTTATACGTTATACGTTATACGTTATACGTTATACGTTATACGTTATACGTTATACGTTATACGTTATACGTTATGCGTTATAGGATATACGTTATACGTTATACGTTGTACGTTATACGTTATACGATATACGTTAAACGTTATACGTTACACGTTATACGTTATACGTTATACGTTATACGTTATACGTTGGACGTTATACGTTATACGTTATACGTTATACGTTATACGTTATACGTTATACGTTATACGTTAGACGTTATACGTTATACGTTATACGTTACACGTTATACGTTATACGTTATACGTTATACGTTATACGTTATACGTTATACGTTATACGTTATGCGTTATAGGATATACGTTATACGTTATACGTTGTACGTTATACGTTATACGATATACGTTAAACGTTATACGTTGTACGTTATACGTTATACGTTATACGTTATATGTTATACGTCATGCGATATACGTTATACGTTATTCGTTATACGGTATACGTTAAACGTTGTACGTTATACGTTATACGTTATACGTTATACGTTATACGTTGGACGTTATACGTTATACGTTATACGTTATACGTTATACGTTATACGTTATACGTTATACGTTATACGTTATACGTTACACGTTATACGTTATACGTTATACTGTATACGTTATACGTTATACGTTATACGTTATACGTTATACGTTATACGTCATACGTTATACGTTATACGTTATACGTTATACGTTGTACGTTATACGTTCTACGTTATACGTTATACGTTATACGTTATACGTTATACGTTATACGTTATACGTTATACGTTATATGTTACACGTTATACGTTATACGTTATACTGTATACGTTATACGTTATACGTTATTCGTTATACATTATACTGTATACGTTATACGTTATACGTTATACGTTATACGTTATACGTCATACGTTATACGTTATACGTTATACGTTATACGTTCTACGTTATACGTTATACGTTCAACGTTGTACGTTATACGTTATACGTTATACGTTATACGTTATACGTTACACGTTATACGTTATACGTTATACTGTATACGTTATACGTTATACGTTATACGTTATACGTTATACGTCATACGTTATACGTTATACGTTATACGTTATACGTCATACGTTATACGTTATACGTTATACGTTATACGTTCTACGTTATACGTTATACGTTAAACGTTGTACGTTATACGTTATACGTTATACGTTCTACGTTATACGTTATACGTTATGCGTTATGCGTTATACGTTATACGTTATACGTTATACGTTATACGTTATACGTTATACGTTATACGTTATACGTTATACGTAATATGTAATACGTCATACGTTTTACGTTAATCGTTATACGTTATACGTTACACGCTATACGTTATACGTTATACGTTATACGTTATACGTTATACGTTATACGTTATACGTTATACGTTATACGTTATACGTTATACGTTATACGTTATACGTTATACGTTATACGTTATACGTTATACGTTATACGTTATACGTTATACGTTATACGTTATACGTTATACGTTATACGTTATACGTTATACGTTATACGTTATACGTTATACGTTATACGTTATACGTTATACGTTATACGTTATACGTTATACGTTATACGTTATACGTTATACGTTATACGTTATACGTTATACGTTATGCATTATAGGATATACGTTATACGTTATACGTTGTACGTTATACGTTATACGTTATACGTTATACGTTATACGTTATACGTTATACGTTAAACGTTGTACGTTATACGTTATACGATATACGTTATACGTTATACGTTATACGTTCTACGCTATACGTTATACGTTATGCGTTATACGTTATACGTTATACGTTATACGTTATACGTTATACGTTATACGTTATACGTTATACGTTATACGTTATACGTAATATGTAATACGTCATACGTTTTACGTTAATCGTTATACGTTATACGTTACACGCTATACGTTATACGTTATACGTTATACGTTATACGTTATACGTTATACGTTATACGTTATACGTTATACGTTATACGTTATACGTTATACGTTATACGTTATACGTTATACGTTATACGTTGGACGTTATACGTTATACGTTATACGTTATACGTTATACGTTGGACGTTATACGTTATACGTTATACGTTATACGTTATACGTTATACGTTATACGTTATACGTTATACGTTATACGTTATACGTTATACGTTATACGTTACACGTTATACGTTATACGTTATACTGTATACGTTATACGTTATACGTTATACGTTATACGTTATACGTTATACGTCATACGTTATACGTTATACGTTATACGTTATACGTTGTACGTTATACGTTCTACGTTATACGTTATACGTTATACGTTATACGTTATACGTTATACGTTATACGTTATACGTTATATGTTACACGTTATACGTTATACGTTATACTGTATACGTTATACGTTATACGTTATACGTTATACGTTATACTGTATACGTTATACGTTATACGTTATACGTTATACGTTATACGTCATACGTTATACGTTATACGTTATACGTTATACGTTCTACGTTATACGTTATACGTTAAACGTTGTACGTTATACGTTATACGTTATACGTTATACGTTATACGTTACACGTTATACGTTATACGTTATACTGTATACGTTATACGTTATACGTTATACGTTATACGTTATACGTCATACGTTATACGTTATACGTTATACGTTATACGTCATACGTTATACGTTATACGTTATACGTTATACGTTCTACGTTATACGTTATACGTTAAACGTTGTACGTTATACGCTATACGTTATACGTTCTACGTTATACGTTATACGTTATGCGTTATACGTTATACGTTATACGTTATACGTTATACGTTATACGTTATACGTTATACGTTATACGTTATACGTAATATGTAATACGTCATACCTTTTACGTTAATCGTTATACGTTATACGTTACACGCTATACGTTATACGTTATACGTTATACGTTATACGTTATACGTTATACGTTATACGTTATACGTTATACGTTATACGTTATACGTTATACGTTATACGTTATACGTTATACGTTATACGTTATACGTTATACGTTATACGTTATACGTTATACGTTATACGTTATACGTTATACGTTATACGTTATACGTTATACGTTATACGTTATACGTTATACGTTATACGTTATACGTTATACGTTATACGTTATACGTTATACGTTATACGTTATACGTTATACGTTATACGTTATGCGTTATAGGATATACGTTATACGTTATACGTTGTACGTTATACGTTATACGTTATACGTTATACGTTATACGTTATACGTTATACGTTAAACGTTGTACGTTATACGTTATACGATATACGTTATACGTTATACGTTATACGTTCTACGTTATACGTTATACGTTATGCGTTATACGTTATACGTTATACGTTATACGTTATACGTTATACGTTATACGTTATACGTTATACGTTATACGTTATACGTAATATGTAATACGTCATACGTTTTACGTTAATCGTTATACGTTATACGTTACACGCTATACGTTATACGTTATACGTTATACGTTATACGTTATACGTTATACGTTATACGTTATACGTTATACGTTATACGTTATACGTTATACGTTATACGTTATACGTTATACGTTGGACGTTATACGTTATACGTTATACGTTATACGTTATACGTTATACGTTGGACGTTATACGTTACACGTTATACGTCTCGTTATACTGTATACGTTATACGTTATACGTTATACGTTATACGTTATACGTCATACGTTATACGTTATACGTTATACGTTATACGTTGTACGTTATACGTTCTACGTTATACGTTATACGTTATACGTTATACGTTATACGTTATACGTTATACGTTATACGTTATATTTTACACGTTATACGTTATACGTTATACTGTATACGTTATACGTTATACGTTATACGTTATACGTTATACTGTATACGTTATACGTTATACGTTATACGTTATACGTTATACGTCATACGTTATACGTCATACGTTATACGTTATACGTTATACGTTATACGTCATACGTTATACGTTATACGTTATACGTTATACGTTATACGTTATACGTTATACGTTATACGTAATATGTAATACGTCATACGTTTTACGTTAATCGTTATACGTTATACGTTACACGCTATACGTTATACGTTATACGTTATACGTTATACGTTATACGTTATACGTTATACGTTATACGTTATACGTTATACGTTATACGTTATACGTTATACGTTATACGTTATACGTTATACGTTATACGTTATACGTTATACGTTATACGTTATACGTTATACGTTATACGTTATACGTTATACGTTATACGTTATACGTTATACGTTATACGTTATACGTTATACGTTATACGTTATACGTTATACGTTATACGTTATGCGTTATAGGATATACGTTATACGTTATACGTTGTACGTTATACGTTATACGTTATACGTTATACGTTATACGTTATACGTTATACGTTAAACGTTGTACGTTATACGTTATACGATATACGTTATACGTTATACGTTATACGTTCTACGTTATACGTTATACTTTATGCGTTATACGTTATACGTTATACGTTATACGTTATACGTTATACGTTATACGTTATACGTTATACGTTATACGTTATACGTTATACGTTATACGTAATATGTAATACGTCATACGTTTTACGTTAATCGTTATACGTTATACGTTACACGCTATACGTTATACGTTATACGTTATACGTTATACGTTATACGTTATACGTTATACGTTATACGTTATACGTTATACGTTATACGTTATACGTTATACGTTATACGTTATACGTTGGACGTTATACGTTATACGTTATACGTTATACGTTATACGTTGGACGTTATACGTTATACGTTATACGTTATACGTTATACGTTATACGTTATACGTTATACGTTATACGTTATACGTTACACGTTATACGTTATACGTTATACTGTATACGTTATACGTTATACGTTATACGTTATACGTTATACGTCATACGTTATACGTTATACGTTATACGTTATACGTTGTACGTTATACGTTATACGTTACACGTTATACGTTATACGTTATACTGTATACGTTATACGTTATACGTTATACGTTATACGTTATACGTCATACGTTATACGTTATACGTTATACGTTATACGTTGTACGTTATACGTTCTACGTTATACGTTATACGTTATACGTTATACGTTATACGTTATACGTTATACGTTATACGTTATATGTTACACGTCATACGTTATACGTTATACTGTATACGTTATACGTTATACGTTATACGTTATACGTTATACGTTATACTGTATACGTTATACGTTATACGTTATACGTTATACGTTATACGTTATACGTTATACGTTATACGTTATACGTTATACGTTAGACGTTATACGTTATACGATATACGTTACACGTTATACGTTATACGTTATACGTTATACGTTATACGTTATACGTTATACGTTATACGTTATACGTTATACGTTATGCGTTATAGGATATACGTTATACGTTATACGTTGTACGTTATACGTTATACGATATACGTTAAACGTTATACGTTGTACGTTATACGTTATACGTTATACGTTATATGTTATACGTCATGCGATATACGTTATACGTTATTCGTTATACGGTATACGTTAAACGTTGTACGTTATACGTTATACGTTATACGTTATACGTTATACGTTGGACGTTATACGTTATACGTTATACGTTATACGTTATACGTTATACGTTATACGTTATACGTTATACGTTATATTTACACGTTATACGTTATACGTTATACTGTATACGTTATACGTTATACGTTATACGTTATACGTTATACGTTATACGTCATACGTTATACGTTATACGTTATACGTTATACGTTGTACGTTATACGTTCTACGTTATACGTTATACGTTATACGTTATACGTTATACGTTATACGTTATACGTTATACGTTATACGTTATACGTTATATGTTACACGTTATACGTTATACGTTATACTGTATACGTTATACGTTATACGTTATACGTTATACGTTATACGTCATACGTTATACGTTATACGTTATACGTTATACGTTCTACGTTATACGTTATACGTTAAACGTTGTACGTTATACGTTATACGTTATACGTTATACGTTATACGTTACACGTTATACGTTATACGTTATACTGTATACGTTATACGTTATACGTTATACGTTATACGTTATACGTCATACGTTATACGTTATACGTTATACGTTATACGTCATACGTTATACGTTATACGTTATACGTTATACGTTCTACGTTATACGTTATACGTTAAACGTTGTACGTTATACGTTATACGTTATACGTTCTACGTTATACGTTATACGTTATGCGTTATACGTTATACGTTATACGTTATACGTTATACGTTATACGTTATACGTTATACGTTATACGTTATACGTTATACGTTATACGTTATACGTTATACGTTATACGTTATACGTTATACGTTATACGTAATATGTAATACGTCATACGTTTTACGTTAATCGTTATACGTTATACGTTACACGCTATACGTTATACGTTATACGTTATACGTTATACGTTATACGTTATACGTTATACGTTATACGTTATACGTTATACGTTATACGTTATACGTTATACGTTATACGTTATACGTTATACGTTATACGTTATACGTTAAACGTTATACGTTATACGTTATACGTTATACGTTATACGTTATACGTTATACGTTATACGTTATACGTTATACGTTATACGTTATACGTTATACGTTATACGTTATACGTTATACGTTATACGTTATACGTTATACGTTATACGTTATACGTTATACGTTATACGTTATACGTTATACGTTATACGTTATACGTTATACGTTATACGTTATACGTTATACGTTATACGTTATACGTTATGCGTTATAGGTTATACGTTATACGTTATACGTTGTACGTTATACGTTATACGTTATACGTTATACGTTATACGTTATACGTTACACGTTATACGTTATACGTTATACTGTATACGTTATACGTTATACGTTATACGTTATACGTTATACGTCATACGTTATACGTTATACGTTATACGTTATACGTCATACGTTATACGTTATACGTTATACGTTATACGTTCTACGTTATACGTTATACGTTAAACGTTGTACGTTATACGTTATACGTTATACGTTCTACGTTATACGTTATACGTTATGCGTTATACGTTATACGTTATACGTTATACGTTATACGTTATACGTTATACGTTATACGTTATACGTTATACGTTATACGTTATACGTTATACGTTATACGTTATACGTTATACGTTATACGTTATACGTAATATGTAATACGTCATACGTTTTACGTTAATCGTTATACGTTATACGTTACACGCTATACGTTATACGTTATACGTTATACGTTATACGTTATACGTTATACGTTATACGTTATACGTTATACGTTATACGTTATACGTTATACGTTATACGTTATACGTTATACGTTATACGTTATACGTTATACGTTAAACGTTATACGTTATACGTTATACGTTATACGTTATACGTTATACGTTATACGTTATACGTTATACGTTATACGTTATACGTTATACGTTATACGTTATACGTTATACGTTATACGTTATACGTTATACGTTATACGTTATACGTTATACGTTATACGTTATACGTTATACGTTATACGTTATACGTTATACGTTATACGTTATACGTTATACGTTATACGTTATACGTTATACGTTATACGTTATGCGTTATAGGTTATACGTTATACGTTATACGTTGTACGTTATACGTTATACGTTATACGTTATACGTTATACGTTATACTGTATACGTTATACGTTATACGTTATACGTTATACGTTATACGTCATACGTTATACGTTATACGTTATACGTTATACGTTATACGTAATGCGTTATACGTTATACGTTATACGTTATACGTTATACGTTATACGTTATACGTTGGACGTTATACGTTATACGTTATACGTTATACGTTATACGTTGGACGTTATACGTTACACGTTATACGTTATACGTTATACTGTATACGTTATACGTAATATGTAATACGTCATACGTTTTACGTTAATCGTTATACGTTATACGTTACACGCTATACGTTATACGTTATACGTTATACGTTATACGTTATACGTTATACGTTATACGTTATACGTTATACGTTATACGTTATACGTTATACGTTATACGTTATACGTTATACGTTATACGTTATACGTTATACGTTATACGTTATACGTTATACGTTATACGTTATACGTTATACGTTATACGTTATACGTTATACGTTATACGTTATACGTTATACGTTATACGTTATACGTTATACGTTATACGTTATACGTTATACGTTATACGTTATACGTTATACGTTATACGTTATACGTTATGCGTTATAGGATATACGTTATACGTTATACGTTGTACGTTATACGTTATACGTTATACGTTATACGTTATACGTTATACGTTATACGTCAAACGTTGTACGTTATACGTTATACGATATACGTTATACGTTATACGTTATACGTTCTACGTTATACGTTATACGTTATGCGTTATACGTTATACGTTATACGTTATACGTTATACGTTATACGTTATACGTTATACGTTATACGTTATACGTTATACGTTATACGTTATACGTTATACGTTATACGTTATACGTTATACGTTATACGTTATACGTTATACGTTATACGTTATACGTTATACGTTGGACGTTATACGTTATACGTTATACGTTATACGTTCTACGTTATACGTTATACGTTATGCGTTATACGTTATACGTTATACGTTATACGTTATACGTTATACGTTATACGTTATACGTTATACGTAATATGTAATACGTCATACGTTTTACGTTAATCGTTATACGTTATACGTTACACGCTATACGTTATACGTTATACGTTATACGTTATACGTTATACGTTATACGTTATACGTTATACGTTATACGTTATACGTTATACGTTATACGTTATACGTTATACGTTACACGCTATACGTTATACGTTATACGTTATACGTTATACGTTATACGTTATACGTTATACGTTATACGTTATACGTTATACGTTATACGTTATACGTTATACGTTATACGTTATACGTTATACGTTATACGTTATACGTTATACGTTATACGTTATACGTTATACGTTATACGTTATACGTTATACGTTATACGTTATACGTTATACGTTATACGTTATACGTTATACGTTATACGTTATACGTTATACGTTATACGTTATACGTTATACGTTATACGTTATACGTTATACGTTATACGTTATACGTTATACGTTATACGTTGGACGTTATACGTTATACGTTATACGTTATACGTTATACGTTATACGTTATACGTTATACGTTATACGTTATACGTTATACGTTATACGTTATACGTTATACGTTATACGTTATACGTTATACGTTATACGTTATACGTTATACGTTATACGTTATACGTTATACGTTATACGTTATACGTTATACGTTATACGTTATACGTTATACGTTATACGTTATACGTTATACGTTATGCGTTATAGGATATACGTTATACGTTATACGTTATACGTTATACGTTATACGTTATACGTTATACGTTATACGTTATACGTTATACGTTATACGTTATACGTTATACGTTATACGTTATACGTTATACGTTATACGTCATACGTTATACGTTATACGTTATACGTTATACGTCATACGTTATACGTTATACGTTATACGTTATACGTGCTACGTTATACGTTATACGTTAAACGTTGTACGTTATACGTTATACGTTATACGTTCTACGTTATACGTTATACGTTATGCGTTATACGTTATACGTTATACGTTATACGTTATACGTTATACGTTATACGTTATACGTTATACGTAATATGTAATACGTCATACGTTTTACGTTAATCGTTATACGTTATACGTTACACGCTATACGTTATACGTTATACGTTATACGTTATACGTTATACGTTATACGTTATACGTTATACGTTATACGTTATACGTTATACGTTATACGTTATACGTTATACGTTATACGTTATACGTTATACGTTATACGTTATACGTTATACGTTATACGTTATACGTTATACGTTATACGTTATACGTTATACGTTATACGTTATACGTTATACGTTATACGTTATACGTTATACGTTATACGTTATACGTTATACGTTATACGTTATACGTTATACGTTATACGTTATACGTTATACGTTATACGTTATACGTTATGCGTTATAGGATATACGTTATACGTTATACGTTATACGTTATACGTTATACGTTATACGTTATACGTTATACGTTATACGTTATACGTTATACGTTATACGTTATGCGTTATAGGATATACATTATACGTTATACGTTGTACGTTATACGTTATACGTTATATGTTATACGTCATGCGATATACGTTATACGTTATTCGTTACACGTTATACGTTATACGTTATACGTTATACGTTATACGTTATACGTTATACGTTATACGTTATACGTTATACGTTATACGTTATACGTTATACGTTATGCGTTATAGGATATACGTTATACGTTATACGTTATACGTTATACGTTATACGTTATACGTTATACGTTATACGTTATACGTTATACGTTATACGTTATACGTTATACGTTATACGTTATACGTTATACGTTATACGTTATACGTTATACGTTATACGTTATACGTTATACGTTATACGTTATACGTTATACGTTATACGTTATACGTTACACGTTATACGTTATACGTTATACTGTATACGTTATACGTTATACGTTATACGTTATACGTTATACGTCATACGTTATACGTTATACGTTATACGTTATACGTCATACGTTATACGTTATACGTTATACGTTATACGTGCTACGTTATACGTTATACGTTAAACGTTGTACGTTATACGTTATTCGTTATACGTTCTACGTTATACGTTATACGTTATGCGTTATACGTTATACGTTATACGTTATACGTTATACGTTATACGTTATACGTTATACGTTATACGTAATATGTAATACGTCATACGTTTTACGTTAATCGTTATACGTTATACGTTACACGCTATACGTTATACGTTATACGTTATACGTTATACGTTATACGTTATACGTTATACGTTATACGTTATACGTTATACGTTATACGTTATACGTTATACGTTATACGTTATACGTTATACGTTATACGTTATACGTTATACGTTATACGTTATACGTTATACGTTATACGTTATACGTTATACGTTATACGTTATACGTTATACGTTATACGTTATACGTTATACGTTATACGTTATACGTTATACGTTATACGTTATACGTTATACGTTATACGTTATGCGTTATAGGATATACGTTATACGTTATACGTTATACGTTACACGTTATACGTTATACGTTATACTGTATACGTTATACGTTATACGTTATACGTTATACGTTATACGTTATACGTTATACGTTATACGTTATACGTTATACGTTATACGTTATACGTTATACGTTATACGTTATACGTTATACGTTATACGTTATACGTTATACGTTATACGTTATACGTTATACGTTATACGTTATACGTTATACGTTATACGTTATACGTTATACGTTATACGTTATACGTTATACGTTATACGTTATACGTTATACGTTATACGTTATACGTTATACGTTATACGTTATACGTTATACGTTATACGTTATACGTTATGCGTTATAGGATATACATTATACGTTATACGTTGTACGTTATACGTTATACGTTATATGTTATACGTCATGCGATATACGTTATACGTTATTCGTTACACGTTATACGTTATACGTTATACGTTATACGTTATACGTTATACGTTATACGTTATACGTTATACGTTATACGTTATACGTTATACGTTATGCGTTATAGGATATACGTTATACGTTATACGTTGTACGTTATACGTTATACGTTATACGTTATATGTTATACGTCATGCGATATACGTTATACGTTATTCGTTATACGGTATACGTTAAACGTTGTACGTTATACGTTATACGTTATACGTTATACGTTATACGTTGGACGTTATACGTTATACGTTATACGTTATACGCCATACGTTATACGTTGTACGTTATACGTCATACGGTATACGTTATACGTTATACGTTATACGTTATACGTTATACGTTATACGTTATACGTTATGCGTTATAGGATATACGTTATACGTTATACGTTGTACGTTATATGTTATACGTTATACGTTATATGTTATACGTTATACGTTATACGTTGTACGTTATACGTTATACGTTATACGTTATACGTTATACGTTATACGTTAAACGTTGTACGTTATACGTTATACGTTATACGTTATACGTTATACGTTATACGTTATACGTTATACGTTATACGTTATACGTTATACGTTATACCTTATACGTTATACGTTATACGTTATACGTTATACGTTATACGTTATACGTTATACGTTATGCGTTATAGGATATACGTTATACGTTATACGTTATACGTTATACGTTATACGTTATACGTTATACGTTATGCGTTATAGGATATACGTTATACGTTATACGTTGTACGTTATACGTTATACGTTATACGTTATACGTTATACGTTATACGTTATACGTTATACGTTATACGTTATACGTTAAACGTTGTACGTTATACGTTATACGTTATACGTTATTCGTTATACGTTATACGTTATACGTTATACGTTATACGTTATGCGTTATAGGATATACGTTATACGTTATACGTTGTACGTTATACGTTATACGTTATACGTTATATGTTATACGTCATGCGATATACGTTATACGTTATTCGTTATACGGTATACGTTAAACGTTGTACGTTATACGTTATACGTTATACGTTATACGTTATACGTTATACGTTGGACGTTATACATTATACGTTATACGTTATACGCCATACGTTATACGTTATACGTTATACGTTATACGTTATACGTTATACGTTATACGTTATACGTTATACGTTATACGTTATTCGTTATACGTTATACGTTATACGTTACACGTTATACGTTATACGTTATTCGTTATACGGTATACGTTAAACGTTGTACGTCATACGTTATACGTTATACGTTATACGTTATACGTTATACGTTATTCGTTATACGGTATACGTTAAACGTTGTACGTTATACGTTATACGTTATACGTTATACGTTATACGTTGTACGTTATACGTTATACGTTATACGTTATACGCTATACGTTATACGTTATACGTTATACGTCATGCGATATGCGTTATACGTTATACGTTATACGTTATGCGTTATACGTTATACGTTATACGTTATACGTTATACGTTATACGTAATATGTAATACGTCATACGTTTTACGTTAATCGTTATACGTTATACGTTATACGCTATACGTTATACGTTATACGTTATACGTTATACGTTATACGTTATACGTTATACGTTATACGTTATACGTTATACGTTATACGTTATACGTTATACGTTATACGTTATACGTTATACGTTATACGTTATACGTTATACGTTATACGTTATACGTTATACGTTATACGTTATACGTTATACGTTATACGTTATACGTTATACGTTATACGTTATACGTTATGCGTTATAGGATATACGTTATACGTTATACGTTATACGTTATACGTTATACGTTATACGTTATACGTTATACGTTATACGTTATACGCTATACGTTATACGTTATACGTTATACGTTAAACGTTGTACGTTATACGTTATACGTCATACGTTATACGTTATACGTTATACGTTATACGTTATACGTTATACGTAATATGTAATACGTCATACGTTTTACGTTAATCGTTATACATTATACGTTATATGTTATACGTTATACGTTATACGTTATACGTTATACGTTATACGTTATGCGTTATACGACATACGTTATACGTTATACGTTATACGTTATACGTTATACGATATACGTTATACGTTATACGTTATACGTTATACGTTATACGTTATACGTTATACGTTATACGTTATGCGTTATACGTTATACGTTATGCCTTATAGGATATACGTTATACGTTATACGTTGTACGTTATACGTTATACGCTATACGTTATACGTTATACGTTGGACGTTATACGTTATACGTTATACGTTATACGCTATACGTTACACGTTATACGTTATACGTTATACGTTATACGTTGTACGTTATACGTTATACGTTATACGTTATACGTTATACGTTATACGTTATACGTTATACGTTATACGTTATACGTTATACGTTATACGTTATACGTTATACGTTATACGTTATACGTTATACGTTATACGTTATACGTTATACCTTATACGTTATACGTTATACGTTATACTTTAAACGTTGTACGTTATACCTTATACGTTATACGTTATACGTTATGCGTTATACGTTATACGTTATACGTTATACGTTATACGTTATACGTTATACGTTATACGTTATACGTTATACGTTATACGTTATACGTTATACGTTATACGTCATACGTTATACGTTATACGTTATACGTTATACGTTATAAATTATACGTTATAAGTTATACGTTATACGTTATACGTTGTACGTTATACGTTATACGTTAGACGCTATACGTTATACGTTATACGTTATACGTTATACGTTATACGTCATACGTTATGCGTTATAGGATATACGTTATACGTTATACGTTATACGTTAAACGTTGTACGTTATACGTTATACGTTATACGTTATACGTTATACGTTATACGTTGTACGTTATACGTTATACGTTATACGTTATACGTTATACGTTATACGTTATACGTTAAACGTTGTACGTTATACGTTATACGTTATACGTTATACGTTATACGTTATACGTTATACGTTATACGTTATACCTTATACGTTATACGACATACGTTATACGTTATACGTTATACGTTATACGTTATACGTTATACGTTATACGTTATACGTTATACGTTATACGTTATGCGTTATAGGATATACGTTATACGTTATACGTTATACGTTATACGTTGTACGTTATACGTTATACGTTATACGTTATACGTTATACGTTATACGTTATACGTTATA
The DNA here is from genome assembly GCF_051014685.1 of Ptiloglossa arizonensis. Lineage (NCBI taxonomy): Eukaryota > Metazoa > Arthropoda > Insecta > Hymenoptera > Colletidae > Ptiloglossa > Ptiloglossa arizonensis. The sequence goes on from NW_027478901.1 coordinate 48,876, forward strand.
CGTTATACGTTATACATTATACGTTATACGTTATACGTTATACGTTATACGTTATACGTTATACGTTATACGACATACGTTATACGTTATACGTTATACGTTATACGTTATACGTTATACGTTATACGTTATACGTTGTACGTTATACGTTATACGTTATACGTTATACGTTAGACGTTGTACGTTATACGTTCTACGTTATACGTTATACGTTATACGTTACACGTTATACGTTATACGTTATACTGTATACGTTATACGTTATACGTTATACGTTATACGATATACGTCATACGTTATACGTTATACGTTATACGTTATACGTCATACGTTATACGTTATACGTTATACGTTATACGTTCTACGTTATACGTTATACGTTAAACGTTGTACGTTATACGTTATACGTTATACGTTATACGTTATACGTTATACGTTATACGTAATATGTAATACGTTATACGTTATGCGTTATAGGATATACGTTATACGTTATACGTTGTACGTTATACGTTATACGATATACGTTATACGTTATACGTTACACGTTATACGTTATACGTTATACTGTATACGTTATACGTTATACGTTATACGTTATACGTTATACGTTATACGTTATACGTTATACGTTATACGTTATACGTTATACGTTATACGTTATACGTTATACGTTATGCGTTATAGGATATACGTTATACGTTATACGTTATACGTTATACGTTGTACGTTATACGTTATACGTTATACGTTATACGTTATACGTTATACGTTATACGTTATACGTTATACCTTATACGTTATACGTTATACGTTATACGTTATACGTTATACGTTATACGTTATACGTTATACGTTATACGTTATACATTATACGTTATACGTTATACGTTATACGTTATACGTTATACGTAATACGTTATACGACATACGTTATACGTTATACGTTATACGTTATACGTTATACGTTATACGTTATACGTTATACGTTATGCGTTGTAGGTTATACGTTATACGTTATACGTTGTACGTTGTACGTTATACGTTATACGTTATACGTTGTACGTTATACGTTCTACGTTATACATTATACGTTAAACGTTGTACGTTATACGTCATACGTCATACGTTATACGTTATACGTTATACGTTATACGTTCTACGTTATACGTTATACGTTAAACGTTGTACGTTATACGTTATACGTTATACGTTATACGTTATACGTTATACGTTATACGTTATACGTTATACGTTATACGTTATACGTTATACGTTATACGTTATACGTTATACGTTATACGTTATACGTTATACGTTATACGTTATACGTTATGCGTTATAGGATATACGTTATACGTTATACGTTGTACGTTATACGTTATACGTTATACGTTATACGTTATACGTTATACGTTATACGTTATACGTTATACCTTATACGTTATACGTTATACGTTATACGTTGTACATTATACGTTATACGTTGAACGTTGTACGATATACGTTATACGTCATACGTTATACGTTATACGTTATACGTTATACGTTATACGTTATACGTTATACGTTATACGTTACATGTTATACGTTATACGTTATATGTTATACGTTATACGTTATACGTTATACGTTATGCGTTATAGGATATACGTTATACGTTATACGTTGTACGTTATACGTTATACGATATACGTTATACGTTATACGTTATACGTTATACGTTATACGTTATACGTTATACGTTATACGTTATACGTTATACGTTATACGTTAGACGTTATACGTTATACGTTATACGTTACACGTTATACGTTATACGTTATACGTTATACGTTATACGTTATACGTTATACGTTATACGTTATACGTTATACGTTATACGTTATACGTCATACGTTATACGTTATACGTTATACGTTATACGTTGTACGTTATACGTTATACGTTATACGTTATACGTTATACGTTATACGTTATACGTTATACGTTATACGTTATACGTTACACGTTATACGTTATACGTTATACTGTATACGTTATACGTTATACGTTATACGTTATACGTTATACGTTATACGTCATACGTTATACGTTATACGTTATACGTTATACGTTGTACGTTATACGTTCTACGTTATACGTTATACGTTATACGTTATACGTTATACGTTATACGTTATACGTTATACGTTATATGTTACACGTTATACGTTATACGTTATACGTTATACGTTATACGTTATACGTTATACGTTAGACGTTATACGTTATACGTTGTACGTTATACGTTATACGTTATACGTTATATGTTATACGTCATGCGATATACGTTATACGTTATTCGTTATACGGTATACGTTAAACGTTGTACGTTATACGTTATACGTTATACGTTATACGTTATACGTTGGACGTTATACGTTATACGTTATACGTTATACGTTATACGTTATACGTTATACGTTATACGTTATATGTTACACGTTATACGTTATACGTTATACGTTATACGTTATACGTTATACGTTATACGTTAGACGTTATACGTTATACGTTATACGTTACACGTTATACGTTATACGTTATACGTTATACGTTATACGTTATACGTTATACGTTATGCGTTATAGGATATACGTTATACGTTATACGTTATGCGTTATAGGATATACGTTATACGTTATACGTTGTACGTTATACGTTATACGATATACGTTATACGTTATACGTTATACGTTATACGTTATACGTTATACGTTATACGTTATACGTTATACGATATACGTTAAACGTTATACGTTGTACGTTATACGTTATACGTTATACGTTATATGTTATACGTCATGCGATATACGTTATACGTTATGCGTTATAGGATATACGTTATACGTTATACGTTGTACGTTATACGTTATACGATATACGTTAAACGTTATACGTTGTACGTTATACGTTATACGTTATACGTTATATGTTATACGTCATGCGATATACGTTATACGTTATTCGTTATACGGTATACGTTAAACGTTGTACGTTATACGTTATACGTTATACGTTATACGTTATACGTTGGACGTTATACGTTATACGTTATACGTTATACGTTATACGTTATACGTTATACGTTATACGTTATACGTTATACGTTATACGTTATACGTTACACGTTATACGTTATACGTTATACTGTATACGTTATACGTTATACGTTATACGTTATACGTTATACGTTATACGTTATACGTCATACGTTATACGTTATACGTTATACGTTATACGTTGTACGTTATACGTTCTACGTTATACGTTATACGTTATACGTTATACGTAATACGCTATACGTTATACGTTATACGTTATATGTTACACGTTATACGTTATACGTTATACGTTATACGTTATACGTTATACGTTATACGTTAGACGTTATACGTTATACGTTATACGTTACACGTTATACGTTATACGTTATACGTTATACGTTATACGTTATACGTTATACGTTATGCGTTATAGGATATACGTTATACGTTGTACGTTATACGTTATACGATATACGTTATACGTTATACGTTATACGTTATACGTTATACGTTATACGTTATACGTTATACGTTATACGTTATACGTCATACGTTATACGTTATACGTTATACGTTATACGTTGTACGTTATACGTTGTACGTTATACGTTATACGTTATACGTTATACGTTATACGTTATACGTTATACGTTATACGTTATATGTTACACGTTATACGTTATACGTTATACTGTATACGTTATACGTTATACGTTATACGTTATACTGTATACGTTATACGTTATACGTTATACGTTATACGTTATACGTTATACGTTATACGTTATACGTTATACGTTAAACGTTGTACGTTATACGTTATACGTTATACGTTATTCGTTATACGTTATACGTTATACGTTATACGTTATACGTTATACGTTATACGTTATACGTTATACGTTATACGTTATACTGTATACGTTATACGTTATACGTTGTACGTTATACGTTATACGATATACGTTATACGTTATACGTTATACGTTATACGTTATACGTTATACGTTATACGTTATACGTTATACGTTATACGTTATACGTTATACGTTATACGTTATACGTTAGACGTTATACGTTATACGTTATACGTTACACGTTATACGTTATACGTTATACGTTATACGTTATACGTTATACGTTATACGTTATACGTTATACGTTATACGTTATACGTTATACGTCATACGTTATACGTTATACGTTATACGTTATACGTTGTACGTTATACGTTCTACGTTATACGTTATACGTTATACGTTATACGTTATACGTTATACGTTATACGTTATACGTTATATGTTACACGTTATACGTTATACGTTATACGTTATACGTTATACGTTATACGTTATACGTTATACGTTATACGTTATACGTTACACGTTATACGTTATACGTTATACTGTATACGTTATACGTTATACGTTATACGTTATACGTTATACGTTATACGTCATACGTTATACGTTATACGTTATACGTTATACGTTGTACGTTATACGTTCTACGTTATACGTTATACGTTATACGTTATACGTTATACGTTATACGTTATACGTTATACGTTATATGTTACACGTTATACGTTATACGTTATACGTTATACGTTATACGTTATACGTTATACGTTAGACGTTATACGTTATACGTTGTACGTTATACGTTATACGTTAGACGTTATATGTTATACGTCATGCGATATACGTTATACGTTATTCGTTATACGGTATACGTTAAACGTTGTACGTTATACGTTATACGTTATACGTTATACGTTATACGTTGGACGTTATACGTTATACGTTATACGTTATACGTTATACGTTATACGTTATACGTTATACGTTATATGTTACACGTTATACGTTATACGTTATACGTTATACGTTATACGTTATACGTTATACGTTAGACGTTATACGTTATACGTTATACGTTACACGTTATACGTTATACGTTATACGTTATACGTTATACGTTATACGTTATACGTTATGCGTTATAGGATATACGTTATACGTTATACGTTGTACGTTATACGTTATACGATATACGTTATACGTTATACGTTATACGTTATACGTTATACGTTATACGTTATACGTTATACGTTATACGATATACGTTAAACGTTATACGTTGTACGTTATACGTTATACGTTATACGTTATATGTTATACGTCATGCGATATACGTTATACGTTATGCGTTATAGGATATACGTTATACGTTATACGTTGTACGTTATACGTTATACGATATACGTTAAACGTTATACGTTGTACGTTATACGTTATACGTTATACGTTATATGTTATACGTCATGCGATATACGTTATACGTTATTCGTTATACGTTATACGTTATACGTTATACGTTATACGTTATACGTTATACGTTATATGTTACACGTTATACGTTATACGTTATACGTTATACGTTATACGTTATACGTTATACGTTAGACGTTATACGTTATACGTTATACGTTACACGTTATACGTTATACGTTATACGTTATACGTTATACGTTATACGTTATACGTTATGCGTTATAGGATATACGTTATACGTTATACGTTGTACGTTATACGTTATACGATATACGTTATACGTTATACGTTATACGTTATACGTTATACGTTATACGTTATACGTTATACGTTATACGTCATACGTTATACGTTATACGTTATACGTTGTACGTTGTACGTTATACGTTGTACGTTATACGTTATACGTTATACGTTATACGTTATACGTTATACGTTATACGTTATACGTTATATGTTACACGTTATACGTTATACGTTATACTGTATACGTTATACGTTATACGTTATACGTTATACGTTATACTGTATACGTTATACGTTATACGTTATACGTTATACGTTATACGTTATACGTTATACGTCATACGTTATACGTTATACGTTATACGTTATACGTTCTACGTTATACGTTATACGTTAAACGTTGTACGTTATACGTTATACGTTATACGTTATACGTTATACGTTACACGTTATACGTTATACGTTATACTGTATACGTTATACGTTATACGTTATACGTTATACGATATACGTCATACGTTATACGTTATACGTTATACGTTATACGTCATACGTTATACGTTATACGTTATACGTTATACGTTATACGTTATACGTTATACGTTAAACGTTGTACGTTATACGTTATACGTTATACGTTATACGTTATACGTTATACGTAATATGTAATACGTCATACGTTTTACGTTAATCGTTATACGTTATACGTTACACGCTATACGTTATACGTTATACGTTATACGTTATACGTTATACGTTATACGTTATACGTTATACGTTATACGTTATACGTTATACGTTATACGTTATACGTTATACGTTATACGTTATACGTTATACGTTATACGTTATACGATATACGTTATACGTTATACGTTATACGTTATACGTTATACGTTATACGTTATACGTTATACGTTATACGTTATACGTTATACGTTATACGTTATACGTTATACGTTATACGTTATACGTTATACGTTATACGTTATACGTTATACGTTATACGTTATACGTTATACGTTATACGTTATACGTTATACGTTATACGTTATGCGTTATAGGATATACGTTATACGTTATACGTTGTACGTTATACGTTATACGTTATACGTTATACGTTATACGTTATACGTTATACGTTAAACGTTGTACGTTATACGTTATACGATATACGTTATACGTTATACGTTATACGTTATACGTTATACGTTATACGTTATACGTTATACGTTATACGTTATGCGTTATAGGGTATACATTATACGTTATACGTTGTACGTTATACGTTATACGTTATATGTTATACGTCATGCGATATACGTTATACGTTATTCGTTACACGTTATACGTTATACGTTATACGTTATACGTTATACGTTATACGTTATACGTTATACGTTATACGTTATACGTTATACGTTATACGTTATACGTTATGCGTTATAGGATATACGTTATACGTTATACGTTGTACGTTATACGTTATACGTTATACGTTATATGTTATACGTCATGCGATATACGTTATACGTTATTCGTTATACGGTATACGTTAAACGTTGTACGTTATACGTTATACGTTATACGTTATACGTTATACGTTGGACGTTATACGTTATACGTTATACGTTATACGCCATACGTTATACGCCATACGTTATACGTTATACGTTATACGTTATACGTTATACGTTATACGTTATACGTTATACGTTATACGTTATACGTTATACGTTATACGTTATACGTTATACGTTATACGTTATACGTTATACTTTACACGTTATACGTTATACGTTATACTGTATACGTTATACGTTATACGTTATACGTTATACGTTATACGTTATACGTTATACGTTATACGTTATACGTTATACGTTATACGTTATACGTTATGCGTTATAGGATATACGTTATACGTTATACGTTGTACGTTATATGTTATACGTTATACGTTATATGTTATACGTTATACGTTATACGTTGTACGTTATACGTTATACGTTATACGTTATACGTTATACGTTATACGTTAAACGTTATTCGTTATACGTTATACGTTATACGTTATACGTTATACGTTATACGTTATACGTTATACGTTATACGTTATACGTTATGCGTTATAGGATATACGTTATACGTTATACGTTATACGTTATACGTTATACGTTATACGTTATACGTTATGCGTTATAGGATATACGTTATACGTTATACGTTGTACGTTATACGTTATACGTTATACGTTATACGTTATACGTTATACGTTATACGTTATACGTTATACGTTATACGTTATACGTTAAACGTTGTACGTTATACGTTATACGTTATACGTTATTCGTTATACGTTATACGTTATACGTTATACGTTATACGTTATGCGTTATAGGATATACGTTATACGTTATACGTTGTACGTTATACGTTATACGTTATACGTTATATGTTATACGTCATGCGATATACGTTATACGTTATTCGTTATACGGTATACGTTAAACGTTGTACGTTATACGTTATACGTTATACGTTATACGTTATACGTTGGACGTTATACATTATACGTTATACGTTATACGCCATACGTTATACGTTATACGTTATACGTTATACGTTATACGTTATACGTTATACGTTATACGTTATACGTTATGCGTTATAGGATATACGTTATACGTTATACGTTGTACGTTATACGTTATACGTTATACGTTATACGTTATACGTTATACGTTATACGTTATACCTTATACGTTATACGTTATACGTTATACGTTGTACATTATACGTTATACGTTGAACGTTGTACGATATACGTTATACGTCATACGTTATACGTTATACGTTATACGTTATACGTTATACGTTATACGTTATACGTTATACGTTACATGTTATACGTTATACGTTATATGTTATACGTTATACGTTATACGTTATACGTTATGCGTTATAGGATATACGTTATACGTTATACGTTGTACGTTATACGTTATACGATATACGTTATACGTTATACGTTATACGTTATACGTTATACGTTATACGTTATACGTTATACGTTATACGTTATACGTTATACGTTATACGTTATACGTTAATCGTTATACGGTATACGTTACACGCTATACGTTATACGTTATACGTTATACGTTATACGTTATACGTTATACGTTATACGTTATACGTTATACGTTATACGTTATACGTTATACGTTATACGTTATACGTTATACGTTATACGTTGGACGTTATACGTTATACGTTATACGTTATACGTTATACGTTGGACGTTATACGTTATACGTTATACGTTATACGTTATACGTTATACGTTATACGTTATACGTTATACGTTATACGTTACACGTTATACGTTATACGTTATACTGTATACGTTATACGTTATACGTTATACGTTATACGTTATACGTTATGCGTTATACGTTATACGTTATACGTTATACGTTATACGTTATACGTTATACGTTATACGTTATACGTTATACGTAATATGTAATACGTCATACGTTTTACGTTAATCGTTATACGTTATACGTTACACGCTATACGTTATACGTTATACGTTATACGTTATACGTTATACGTTATACGTTATACGTTATACGTTATACGTTATACGTTATACGTTATACGTTATACGTTATACGTTATACGTTATACGTTATACGTTATACGTTATACGTTATACGTTATACGTTATACGTTATGCGTTATAGGATATACGTTATACGTTATACGTTGTACGTTATACGTTATACGTTATACGTTATATGTTATACGTCATGCGATATACGTTATACGTTATTCGTTATACGGTATACGTTAAACGTTGTACGTTATACGTTATACGTTATACGTTATACGTTATACGTTGGACGTTATACGTTATACGTTATACGTTATACGCCATACGTTATACGCCATACGTTATACGTTATACGTTATACGTTATACGTTATACGTTATACGTTATACGTTATACGTTATACGTTATACGTTATACGTTATACGTTATACGTTATACGTTATACTTTACACGTTATACGTTATACGTTATACTGTATACGTTATACGTTATACGTTATACGTTATACGTTATACGTTATACGTTATACGTTATACGTTATACGTTATACGTTATACGTTATACGTTATGCGTTATAGGATATACGTTATACGTTATACGTTGTACGTTATATGTTATACGTTATACGTTATATGTTATACGTTATACGTTATACGTTGTACGTTATACGTTATACGTTATACGTTATACGTTATACGTTATACGTTAAACGTTGTACGTTATACGTTATACGTTATACGTTATACGTTATACGTTATACGTTATACGTTATACGTTATACGTTATACCTTATACGTTATACGTTATACGTTATACGTTATACATTATACGTTATACGTTGAACGTTGTACGATATACGTTATACGTTATACGTTATACGTTATACGTTATATGTTATACGTCATGCGATATACGTTATACGTTATTCGTTATACGGTATACGTTATACGTTATACGTTCTACGTTATACGTTATACGTTAAACGTTGTACGTTATACGTTATACGTTATACGTTATTCGTTATACGTTATACGTTATACGTTATACGTTATACGTTATACGTTATACGTTATACGTTATACGTTATACGTTATGCGTTATAGGATATACGTTATACGTTATACGTTATACGTTATACGTTATACGTTATACGTTATACGTTATACGTTATACGTTATGCGTTATAGGATATACGTTATACGTTATACGTTGTACGTTATACGTTATACGTTATACGTTATACGTTATACGTTATACGTTATACGTTATACGTTATACGTTATACGTTAAACGTTGTACGTTATACGTTATACGTTATACGTTATTCGTTATACGTTATACGTTATACGTTATACGTTATACGTTATGCGTTATAGGATATACGTTATACGTTATACGTTGTACGTTATACGTTATACGTTATACGTTATACGTTATATGTTATACGTCATGCGATATACGTTATACGTTATTCGTTATACGGCATACGTTAAACGTTGTACGTTATACGTTATACGTTATACGTTATACGTTATACGTTGGACGTTATACATTATACGTTATACGTTATACGCCATACGTTATACGTTATACGTTATACGTTATACGTTATACGTTATACGTTATACGTTATACGTTATGCGTTATAGGATAAACGTTATACGTTATACGTTGTACGTTATACGTTATACGTTATACGTTATACGTTATACGTTATACGTTATACGTTATACCTTATACGTTATACGTTATACGTTATACGTTGTACATTATACGTTATACGTTGAACGTTGTACGATATACGTTATACGTCATACGTTATACGTTATACGTTATACGTTATACGTTATACGTTATACGTTATACGTTATACGTTACATGTTATACGTTATACGTTATATGTTATACGTTATACGTTATACGTTATACGTTATGCGTTATAGGATATACGTTATACGTTATACGTTGTACGTTATACGTTATACGATATACGTTATACGTTATACGTTATACGTTATACGTTATACGTTATACGTTATACGTTATACGTTATACGTTATACGTTATACGTTATACGTTATACGTTAGACGTTATACGTTATACGTTATACGTTACACGTTATACGTTATACGTTATACGTTATACGTTATACGTTATACGTTATACGTTATACGTTATGCGTTATAGGATATACGTTATACGTTATACGTTGTACGTTATACGTTATACGATATACGTTAAACGTTATACGTTGTACGTTATACGTTATACGTTATACGTTATATGTTATACGTCATGCGATATACGTTATACGTTATTCGTTATACGGTATACGTTAAACGTTGTACGTTATACGTTATACGTTATACGTTATACGTTATACGTTGGACGTTATACGTTATACGTTATACGTTATACGTTATACGTTATACGTTATACGTTATACGTTATACGTTATACGTTACACGTTATACGTTATACGTTATACTGTATACGTTATACGTTATACGTTATACGTTATACGTTATACGTTATACGTCATACGTTATACGTTATACGTTATACGTTATACGTTGTACGTTATACGTTCTACGTTATACGTTATACGTTATACGTTATACGTTATACGTTATACGTTATACGTTATACGTTATATGTTACACGTTATACGTTATACGTTATACTGTATACGTTATACGTTATACGTTATACGTTATGCGTTATAGGATATACGTTATACGTTATACGTTGTACGTTATACGTTATACGTTATACGTTATACGTTATATGTTATACGTCATGCGATATACGTTATACGTTATTCGTTATACGGCATACGTTAAACGTTGTACGTTATACGTTATACGTTATACGTTATACGTTATACGTTGGACGTTATACATTATACGTTATACGTTATACGCCATACGTTATACGTTATACGTTATACGTTATACGTTATACGTTATACGTTATACGTTATACGTTATGCGTTATAGGATAAACGTTATACGTTATACGTTGTACGTTATACGTTATACGTTATACGTTATACGTTATACGTTATACGTTATACGTTATACCTTATACGTTATACGTTATACGTTATACGTTGTACATTATACGTTATACGTTGAACGTTGTACGATATACGTTATACGTCATACGTTATACGTTATACGTTATACGTTATACGTTATACGTTATACGTTATACGTTATACGTTACATGTTATACGTTATACGTTATATGTTATACGTTATACGTTATACGTTATACGTTATGCGTTATAGGATATACGTTATACGTTATACGTTGTACGTTATACGTTATACGATATACGTTATACGTTATACGTTATACGTTATACGTTATACGTTATACGTTATACGTTATACGTTATACGTTATACGTTATACGTTATACGTTATACGTTAGACGTTATACGTTATACGTTATACGTTACACGTTATACGTTATACGTTATACGTTATACGTTATACGTTATACGTTATACGTTATACGTTATGCGTTATAGGATATACGTTATACGTTATACGTTGTACGTTATACGTTATACGATATACGTTAAACGTTATACGTTGTACGTTATACGTTATACGTTATACGTTATATGTTATACGTCATGCGATATACGTTATACGTTATTCGTTATACGGTATACGTTAAACGTTGTACGTTATACGTTATACGTTATACGTTATACGTTATACGTTGGACGTTATACGTTATACGTTATACGTTATACGTTATACGTTATACGTTATACGTTATACGTTATACGTTATACGTTACACGTTATACGTTATACGTTATACTGTATACGTTATACGTTATACGTTATACGTTATACGTTATACGTTATACGTCATACGTTATACGTTATACGTTATACGTTATACGTTGTACGTTATACGTTCTACGTTATACGTTATACGTTATACGTTATACGTTATACGTTATACGTTATACGTTATACGTTATATGTTACACGTTATACGTTATACGTTATACTGTATACGTTATACGTTATACGTTATACGACATACGTTATACGTTATACGTTATACGTTATACGTTATACGTTATACGTTATACGTTATACGTTATACGTTGTACGTTATACGTTATACGTTATACGTTATACGTTATACGTTATACGTTAAACGTTGTACGTTATACGTTATACGTTATACGTTATACGTTATACGTTATATGTTAAACGTTATACGTTATACGTTATACGTTATAGGATATACGTTATACGTTATACGTTGTACGTTATACGTTATACGTTATACGTTATACGTTATACGTTATACGTTATACGTTATACGTTATACGTTATACGTTATACGTTATACGTTATACGTTAGACGTTATACGTTATACGTTATACGTTACACGTTATACGTTATACGTTATACGTTATACGTTATACGTTATACGTTATACGTTATGCGTTATAGGATATACGTTATACGTTATACGTTGTACGTTATACGTTATACGATATACGTTATACGTTATACGTTGTACGTTATACGTTATACGTTATACGTTATATGTTATACGTCATGCGATATACGTTATACGTTATTCGTTATACGGTATACGTTAAACGTTGTACGTTATACGTTATACGTTATACGTTATACGTTATACGTTGGACGTTATACGTTATACGTTATACGTTATAAGTTATACGTTATACGTTATACGTTATACGTTATACGTTACACGTTATACGTTATACGTTATACTGTATACGTTATACGTTATACGTTATACGTTATACGTTATACGTCATACGTTATACGTTATACGTTATACGTTATACGTTGTACGTTATACGTTCTACGTTATACGTTATACGTTATACGTTATACGTTATACATTATACGTTATACGTTATACGTTATACTGTATACGTTATACGTTATACGTTATACGTTATACGTTATACTGTATACGTTATACGTTATACGTTATACGTTATACGTTATACGTTATACGTCATACGTTATACGTTATACGTTATACGTTATACGTTCTACGTTATACGTTATACGTTAAACGTTGTACGTTATACGTTATACGTTATACGTTATACGTTATACGTTACACGTTATACGTTATACGTTATACTGTATACGTTATACGTTATACGTTATACGTTATACGATATACGTCATACGTTATACGTTATACGTTATACGTTATACGTCATACGTTATTCGTTATACGGTATACGTTAAACGTTGTACGTTATACGTTATACGTTATACGTTATACGTTATACGTTGGACGTTATACGTTATACGTTATACGTTATACGCCATACGTTATACGCCATACGTTATACGTTATACGTTATACGTTATACGTTATACGTTATACGTTATACGTTATACGTTATACGTTATACGTTATACGTTATACGTTATGCGTTATAGGATATACGTTATACGTTATACGTTGTACGTTATATGTTATACGTTATACGTTATATGTTATACGTTATACGTTATACGTTGTACGTTATACGTTATACGTTATACGTTATACGTTATACGTTATACGTTAAACGTTGTACGTTATACGTTATACGTTATACGTTATACGTTATACGTTATACGTTATACGTTATACGTTATACGTTATACGTTATACGTTATACCTTATACGTTATACGTTATACGTTATACGTTATACATTATACGTTATACGTTGAACGTTGTACGATATACGTTATACGTTATACGTTATACGTTATACGTTATATGTTATACGTCATGCGATATACGTTATACGTTATTCGTTATACGGTATACGTTATACGTTATACGTTCTACGTTATACGTTATACGTTAAACGTTGTACGTTATACGTTATACGTTATACGTTATTCGTAATACGTTATACGTTATACGTTATACGTTATACGTTATACGTTATACGTTATACGTTATACGTTATACGTTATACGTTATGCGTTATAGGATATACGTTATACGTTATACGTTATACGTCATACGTTATACGTTATACGTTATACGTTATACGTTATGCGTTATAGGATATACGTTATACGTTATACGTTATACGTTATACGTTATACGTTATACGTTATACGTTATACGTTATACGCTATACGTTATACGTTATACGTTATACGTTAAACGTTGTACGTTATACGTTATACGTCATACGTTATACGTTATACGTTATACGTTATACGTTATACGTTATACGTTATACGTTATACGTAATATGTAATACGTCATACGTTTTACGTTAATCGTTATACGTTATACGTTATATGTTATACGTTATACGTTATACGTTATACGTTATACGTTATACGTTATGCGTTATACGACATACGTTATACGTTATACGTTATACGTTATACGTTATACGATATACGTTATACGTTATACGTTATACGTTATACGTTATACGTTATACGTTATACGTTATACGTTATGCGTTATACGTTATACGTTATGCGTTATAGGATATACGTTATACGTTATACGTTGTACGTTATACGTTATACGCTATACGTTATACGTTATACGTTGGACGTTATACGTTATACGTTATACGTTATACGCTATACGTTATACGTTATACGTTATACGTTATACGTTATGCGTTATAGGATATACGTTATACGTTATACGTTATACGTTATACGTTATACGTTATACGTTATACGTTATACATTATACGTTATACGCTATACGTTATACGTTATACGTTATACGTTATACGTTATACGTTATACGTTATACGTTATACCTTATACGTTATACGTTATACGTTATACGTTATACGTTATACGTTATACGTTATACGTTAGACGTTATGCGTTATACGTTATACGTTATACGTTATACGTTATACGTTATACGTTATACGTAATATGTAATACGTCATACGTTTTACGTTAATCGTTATACGTTATACGTTATACGCTATACGTTATACGTTATACGTTATACGTTATACGTTATACGTTATACGTTATACGTTATACGTTATACGTTATACGTTATACGTTATACGTTATACGTTATACGTTATACGTTATACGTTATACGTTATACGTTATACGTTATACGTTATACGTTATACGTTATACGTTATACGTTATGCGTTATAGGATATACGTTATACGTTATACGATATACGTTATACGTTATACGTTATACGTAATACGTTATACGTTATACATTATACGTTATACGCTATACGTTATACGTTATACGTTATACGTTATACGTTAAACGTTGTACGTTATACGTTATACGTCATACGTTATACGTTATACGTTATACGTTATACGTTATACGTTATACGTAATATGTAATACGTCATACGTTTTACGTTAATCGTTATACGTTATACGTTATATGTTATACGTTATACGTTATACGTTATACGTTATACGTTATACGTTATACGTTATACGACATACGTTATACGTTATACGTTATACGTTATACGTTATACGATATACGTTATACGTTATACGTTATACGTTATACGTTATACGTTGTACGTTATACGTTATACGTTATACGTTATACGTTATACGTTATACGTTATACGTTATACGTTATACGTTGTACGTTATGCGTTATACGTTATACGTTATACGCTATACGTTATACGTTATACGTTATACGTTATACGTTATACGTTGTACGTTATACGTTATACGTTATACGTTATACGTTATACGTTATACGTTATACGTTATACGTTATACGTTATACGTTATACGTTATACGTTATACGTTATACGTTATACGTTATACGTTATACCTTATACGTTATACGTTATACGTTATACGTTATACGTTATACATTATACGTTATACGTTGAACGTTGTACGATATACGTTATACGTTATACGTTATACGTTATACGTTATACGTTAAACGTTGTACGTTATACGTTATACGTCATACGTTATACGTTATACGTTATACGTTATACGTTATACGTTATACGTTATACGTTATACGTTATACGTTATACGTTAAACGTTGTACGTTATACGTTATACGTTATACGTTATTCGTTATACGTTATACGTTATACGTTATACGTTATACGTTATACGTTATACGTTATACGTTATACGTTATACGTTATGCGTTATAGGATATACGTTATACGTTATACGTTGTACGTTATACGTTATACGTTGTACGTTATACGTTCTACGTTATACGTTATACGTTAAACGTTGTACGTTATACGTTATACGTCATACGTTATAAGTTATACGTTATACGTTATACGTTATACGTTATACGTTATACGTTATACGTTAAACGTTGTACGTTATACGTTATACGTCATACGTTATACGTTATACGTTATACGTTATACGTTATACGTTATACGTTATACGTTATACGTTATACCTTATACGTTGTACGTTATACGCTATACGTTATACATTATACGTTATACGCTGAACGTTGTACGATATACGTTATACGTTATACGTTATACGTTATACGTTATACGTTATACGTTATACGTTAAACGTTGTACGTTATACGTTATACGTCATACGTTATACGTTATAAGTTATACGTTATACGTTCTACGTTATACGTTATACGTTAAACGTTGTACGTTATACGTTATACGTTATACGTTATTCGTTATACGTTATACGTTATACGTTATACGTTATACGTTATACGTTATACGTTATACGTTATGCGTTATAGGATATACGTTATACGTTATACGTTGTACGTTATACGTTATACGTTGTACGTTATACGTTCTACGTTATACGTTATACGTTAAACGTTGTACGTTATACGTTGTACGTTATACTTTATACGTTATACGTTATACGTTAGACGTTGGACGTTATACGTTATACGTTATACGTTATACGTTATACGCTATACGTTATACGTTATACGTTATACGTTGTACGTTATACGTTGTACGTTATACGTTATACGTTATACGTTATACGTTATACGTTATACGTTATACGTTATACGTTATACGTTATACGTTATACGTTATACGTTATACGTTATACGTTATACGTTATACGTTATACGACATACGTTATACGTCATACGTTATACGTTATACGTTATACGTTATACGTTATACGTTATACGTTATACGTTATACGTTATACGTTATACGTTATACGTTATACGTTATACGTTATGCGTTATAGGATATACGTTATACGATATACGTTATACGTTATACGTTGTACGTTATACGTTATACGTTATACGTTATACGTTATACGTTATACGTTATACGTTATACGTTATACGTTATACGTTATACGTTATACGTTATACGTTATACGTTATACGTTATACGTTATCCGTTATACGTTATACGTTATACATTATACGTTATACGTTATACGTTATACGTTATACGTTATACGTTATACGTTATACGACATACGTTATACGTTATACGTTATACGTTATACGTTATACGTTATACGTTATACGTTATACGTTATACGTTATGCGTTATAGGATATACGTAATACGTTATACGTTATACGTTATACGTTATACGTTATACGTTATACGTTATACGTTATACGTTATACGTTATACGTTATACGTTATACGTTATACGTTATACGTTATACGTTATACGTTATACGTTATACGTTATACGTTATACGTTATACGTTATACGTTATACGTTATGCGTTATAGGATATACGTTATACGTTATACGTTATACGTTATACGTTATACGTTATACGTTATACGTTATACGTTATACGTTATACGTTATACGTTATACGTTATACGTTATACGTTATACGTTATACGTTATACGTTATACGTTATACGTTATACGTTATACGTTATACGTTATACGTTATACGTTATGCGTTATAGGATATACGTTATACGTTATACGATATACGTTATACGTTATACGTTATACGTAATACGTTATACGTTATACATTATACGTTATACGCTATACGTTATACGTTATACGTTATACGTTATACGTTAAACGTTGTACGTTATACGTTATACGTCATACGTTATACGTTATACGTTATACGTTATACGTTATACGTTATACGTAATATGTAATACGTCATACGTTTTACGTTAATCGTTATACGTTATACGTTATATGTTATACGTTATACGTTATACGTTATACGTTATACGTTATACGTTATACGTTATACGACATACGTTATACGTTATACGTTATACGTTATACGTTATACGATATACGTTATACGTTATACGTTATACGTTATACGTTATACGTTATACGTTATACGTTATACGTTATACGTTATGCGTTATACGTTATACGTTATGCGTTATAGGATATACGTTATACGTTATACGTTGTACGTTGTACGTTATACGCTATACGTTATACGTTATACGTTGGACGTTATACGTTATACGTTATACGTTATACGTTATACGTTATACGTTATACGTTAAACGTTGTACGTTATACGTTATACGTCATACGTTATACGTTATACGTTATGCGTTATACGTTATACGTTATACGTTATACGTTAAACGTTGTACGTTATACGTTATACGTTATACGTTATTCGTTATACGTTATACGTTATACGTTATACGTTATACGTTATACGTTATACGTTATACGTTATACGTTATGCGTTATAGGATATACGTTATACGTTATACGTTATACGTTATACGTTATACGTTATACGTTATACGTTATGCGTTATACGTTATACGTTATACGTTATACATTATACGTTATACGTTGAACGTTGTACGATATACGTTATACGTTATACGTTAAACGTTGTACGTTATACGTTATACGTTATACGTTATTCGTTATACGTTATACGTTATACGTTATACGTTATACGTTATACGTTATACGTTATACGTTATACGTTATGCGTTATAGGATATACGTTATACGTTATACGTTGTACGTTATACGTTATACGTTGTACGTTATACGTTCTACGTTATACGTTATACGTTAAACGTTGTACGTTATACGTTATACGTCATACGTTATAAGTTATACGTTATACGTTATACGTTATACGTTATACGTTATACGTTATACGTTAAACGTTGTACGTTATACGTTATACGTCATACGTTATACGTTATACGTTATACGTTATACGTTATACGTTATACGTTATACGTTATACGTTATACGTTATACCTTATACGTTATACGTTATACGCTATACGTTATACATTATACGTTATACGTTGAACGTTGTACGATATACGTTATACGTTATACGTTATACGTTATACGTTATACGTTATACGTTATACGTTAAACGTTGTACGTTATACGTTATACGTCATACGTTATACGTTATACGTTATACGTTATACGTTCTACGTTATACGTTATACGTTAAACGTTGTACGTTATACGTTATACGTTATACGTTATTCGTTATACGTTATACGTTATACGTTATACGTTATACGTTATACGTTATACGTTATACGTTATGCGTTATAGGATATACGTTATACGTTATACGTTGTACGTTATACGTTATACGTTGTACGTTATACGTTCTACGTTATACGTTATACGTTAAACGTTGTACGTTATACGTTGTACGTTATACTTTATACGTTATACGTTATACGTTAGACGTTGGACGTTATACGTTATACGTTATACGTTATACGTTATACGCTATACGTTATACGTTATACGTTATACGTTATACGTTATACGTTGTACGTTATACGTTATACGTTATACGTTATACGTTATACGTTATACGTTATACGTTATACGTTATACGTTATACGTTATACGTTATACGTTATACGTTATACGTTATACGTTATACGTTATACGACATTTTTTTTTTTTTTTTTTTTTTTTTTTAACGTGGGGGAAATCTTCGAAAGACCCCCCCGCCGCCTGGGGAGGGGCGGGGGGAGTGTGGGATTCCCCGCGCCCGGAAGGAAACCCATCGGGCGCGGGACCTACCCACTAAAACCCACCACGGTGGCCATCCTCGCACTATGCAGGGGGAGCACCTGGGACCGAAGACATCATAACATCAGGTGCTCCCCCGTGCAGGGCTCTCGCGCCCGTGTCCTCCCGTTCCAGGGAAGGGAGGGGGTACTTCACCCTCCCTTCCCTGTTTTCTCCTCGGCGCTCTGGCGCCCGACGTCGGAGCAGGGCCACACTGCTCCGACGTCCCACTCCCGGGGGCCGCCCGAGGGCGGCCGCGAGTCCCACACTCGCGACCGCCCACGGCCCCCATAGCCGCGCCGGAGGCACGGCCCTGGGACCGTGCCGTCGGCGCGGCCGCACCCCGGCTCGTACGCTCCCGAGGGCGGCTCTGGCCTCTCCGCCCTCGAGAGCGTCGCCGTCCCTTACTCTACCCACCCTTTAGACGACGGGCGGTGGCACGAGCCTCAAGGGCTACGCACCACCGCCCGCCGCTCTCAGGGTGGCCTCCCCGGCCCTTCCGGAGGCCCACCCGCCCCCGGCCTCGGACGGGGCCTCGCTCGCGGTCGCCCGCTCTCGCGAATGCGGCTCGCGGCCTCCTTCTGCGAGATTACCTCCTCGCAGAAGGAGACCACGGCCCGCCACTTCGTCTCGCTGCCGAGCATGGCCTGTACCACGTCCGGCAGCGATAGGTCCGCCCCAATCACAGCCGTGAGGACACGGCGCTCCACCCCCCAGGCCGGACACACCTCGAGGGTGTGTTGCGCCGTGTCCTCGTCCGCTGGACAGTGCCAGCAGCGCGCCGCCTCTTCCACACCGATCCGGCACAGGTACTGTGCGAAGCATCCGTGCCCGGACAGCACCTGCACCAACCGGTAGGTGAGTGAGCCGAAGCGCCTACCCAGCCACTCAAACAGGACCGGCCGGATAGCCCGGACAGTCCTCTGGCCGAACAACGGCTCGGCCAGCCGCTGCTGCCAAAGCTGCAGCATGGACTCCCGGGCCTGGCGCCTGAGGGCCTCCACCTCGCATCCCGCCAGGACCACCCCATCCTCGCGGGCGCGCATGCGGCCCTCGTAGAAAGCCGCATGCGCGCCCGCGATCAAGTCCGCCGGGGGTAGCCCTGACAGGACGCTCGCCGCCTCATACGAAACGGTCCGGTACCCCCGGGCGATCCGCAATGCAAGCCGCCTTTGAACCCGGCGCAGCAATACCTTGCTGCGCCGGGAGGCGGCCAGGTCGCCCGCCCAAACGGGGGCCCCGTATAGGGCCACCGAGTGGACCATTCCCGCGTAGAGGCGGCGAACCCGGTCACTCGGGCCCCGCAGGTTGGGGAGGATACGGCCCAAAGCGCCAACTATCCTCTCCAACCGCGGGGCCAGGGCCCGGAAATGGCCCTCGAAGCGCCAGTGGCTGTCGAGGTGAAGTCCCAGATATTTCATCTGAGACCTCACCTCGACGTCTGTCTCACCCACCCGGATCAGGGGGGGAGGCGGCTCTCCCCGGGGTCTATACATCCCGAGTACCTCGGTTTTGTGGAGAGCCACCTCCAAACCGATCCCCCTGATCCGGGAGACGACGCGCCGGACACCGTCCTCGGCGGCCCGAACAGCCCCCCTCCAGTCCCCCCCGACGGCCAACAACAAGGTGTCGTCCGCGTAACATGTCAGACTGACGCCGTCGGGGAGGTCTTCGGCCCGCAGGACGGTGTCGTACCCGAGGTTCCACAGCAGGGGTCCTAACACCGACCCCTGCGGAACCCCGGAGTACACCGCTCTCCTCTCCGTCCCGCACCGGCCCGGATACTCGATCCACCTGTCGCGGAGGTAGTCCTCGACGACTGCCCTAAGGTAGGCGGGGACTCGATGTTCCTCAAGCCCCCGCCTAATCGCCGCCCAGGGTAGGGTGTTAAACGCATTGGCGATGTCCAAGGACACCGCCAATGCCACCCCACCCCGGGAGACCGCCGAGGCCGAGAGGGACCGGACGCGTCGAATCGCGTCGATCGTCGACCGGCCCTCCCGGAACCCGAACTGGCACTCCGCCAGCCCGGGCCCACCCCGCGACAGGTGCCCGACGATGCGGGCCGCCACGACTCTTTCTAGGAGCTTGCCCACATCGTCGAGCAGGCAAATCGGCCGGTACGCTGACGGAGAGTCCGCGGGCCTACCCTCTTTCCGGAGGAGGACCATTCGGGCCACCTTCCATGCGGAGGGGAATCGCCCGGCCTCCAGGCAGCGGTCGAATAGCTCCCGGAGGCCGTCACCCAGGACGTCCGCGGCCAAGACCAAGACTCGGCCGGGCACTCCCGAAGGACCCGGGGCAGTATCCTTCGCCCCGAGTCTTCGGATGGCCGCGGCTAGCTCCCCAGCCGAGACCCCCAGCTCCGCGGACCAGGTGGTCGGGTCCGCAGAGGGACGTGGCCCGCTCTCCCCCACGATCGGGAAGAGCGTGTCGACCACGTCCCTCAAGAGCTGGGGGTCGAGACCCTCGGTGATCGGGGGCGCCCATGGCCGGAGTTTATTCAGAACTATCCGGTATGGGCGCCCCCATGGATCCCGCTCGAGGGTCTCGAGGAGCTCCTTCCAGCTCTGGGCCTTGGCCCGTTTGATGGCGACCTGCAGAGCCCTCTTTCCCGCGCGATAGGACTCGTACAGTTCCGCCGCCCTAGCCCGCGCGCCGTCGTTGCCGTTCCGTCCGGCCCGACGACGCGCGCGGGTGTACTGGCGTCGGGCCCGGACGCATGCTGTCCGCAATTCCCCGATTTCGCCCGACCACCAGTACACCGCCCGACGAGGAGACCGCGGCCCGGCCCGGGGCATCGCCGCGTCGCAAATGCGCGCGACGGCGCTCCCGAGCCGAGCCACGGCCCCCTCCAGGTCGGGCAGCCTGGTCTCCCGTCGAGGCCAGGTTTCGGCCAGAGCGGCCGCCACCAGGACGTCCTTGTCAAGGCGCCGAAGCGCCCATCTGCGTGGTGGTGGTGGGGCGCTACCCGCTCCCGGGCGGAGGTGTCGGTGCGGGGCCGCGGCGGCCTCGGGGGAGGTCAAGACCACGCGGATATACCGGTGGTCCGATAATGTCTCCTCCCCCACCACCACGTCCCACCCGGACACCATACGCGCGGCGCCGGGGGATCCAAACGTCAAATCCACTATGGACCCTCCCCCGCGCCGCACGCACGTCAGCTCCGACCCCCGGTTAATCAACCGGAGGTCGAAGCCCGCCGCCCAGTCGCCCAGAGCCTCGCCCCTCCGATTGGTCCTGGGGGACCCCCATGCCACAGACCAGGCATTGAAGTCCCCCAGGACCAGCACCGGCCGGGGCGCAATCCTTGTGAGGCACGCCCCCACCCCGGCCAAGTACTGCTCGAAGGCAGCAAGGCCGCAGTTGGGCGAAACGTAGCACCCCACCACGGCGACTCCCCCCCACTGGACGGCGACGAATCCCGCCCCGTTCTCCAGTAAGGAGAACGGAGGGGACCCGTCACCGCCCTGCCACACAGCCGCCACCAAGCCGGCCGCATCCCCCATCCAATGCGGATGGTCGGGGACGCGGTACGGCTCGGCGGCGACTGCCAGACCACCCCCCCACTCCGCCAGCGTCTGACACATCAGGTCCTGCGCTGCACGGCAGTGGTTGAGATTGGCCTGCAGGAGGAGGCGGGGAGCCATTATTTGATGGCCTCCTCACCGCCTCCTGGTGGCACCTCCGTGAGGACGGCGGCGGGGCCGATGTCCACCTCCATCGCGGACACCAACGCCGTCGCCGCCTCCGACCTCTTCCTTGCGACCGTCGCGTCGGTCGCGGCCAGGTCCGCGGGCGCCGCGGCGCTCGCAGCTGGGGCCGCTCTCACCGGCGCCGGGAGCGGCCCCGGCGCCCCTCTCCTCTGCCCTCGTCGGGATGGGGGGGTACATTGCTTCCCCCCCATTCGGTGCGCGGCTGGTCTCCCCATGTCCGCACACAGCGGGCACTTGGGGGCCGCCGCGCAGTGGCTCGCGCGGTGGCCTTCGACACCGCAGCGGTAACAAGTACCGCTGCGGTCCACCGCGGAGGTGCACCGCTGCCTGACATGGCCCGTCTCCAGACAGCGGTAGCACTGGAGTGGGCGTTGGGCGAGGACCTCGATCCTCGCCGACACCCACCCCACCACGATCCTCCCGACTGCTTCTAACTTCCGGGCAGCCGGAAGAGGGCACCGTGCCCACACCGCTCCCAGGCCGGTGGAGGACCGCCGGACCTCCCCGGTCCGGATGTCCCCCTCAGAGCAGCCACCGGCCTGGGCCAGCGCCCTGGCCACCTCCTCCCGGGTGACCGAGTCGTCCAGCCCACAAACGCGCAGCTCCGCGCTCTTTGTGGGCCGGGCGACCCTGACACCCCGGGGTGCCAAGGCCTCGCCCAGCTTTTCGGCCAGTCGGTCCGCCCTGGCTGCGTTGTCGGGGCCGCTCACGCGCAGCATGAGCGCCCCCGTCACCGCCCATCTCGGGCGGACCGACTCGATGGCGAGTGCGGCCAAGGATATCTTTTCCTTGGCCGCTGCCATCACCTCCCCGTAGGAGACGCCCCCCCCCTCCGGGACGGTCAGCATGACTGCTGCCGTTGAAGGGGGGCGTCCCAGACGGGGCCTCGCCCTCCCCGCCTTTCCGTCCCTCTTCGGGGCAACCGGCGGGGGAGGCGGCGGCACCCGGGCCGCCCTCCTCGCCGTCCTTCCCGCCCTTCGGCCCAGGACCTCGGTCCACAAGGGACCGGATGGGGGCGGCGGCGGAGGCATTTGTGCCCCCGCCGTCGCCCCCACCACGGCACCCTTGCCCTTCGTCTTTGCCGCAGGGCCCGGAACCGCGATGGTCCCCCCCTGCGGTCCCCCGCCCCCCGGTTGTTTCCCGGGCCCGGTCCTCGGTCCCGCCGGCGCTCCGCCCTTGGGGCGAAGCGCCGCCCGGATTTCGCCGCGGATGACGGCCATCATGGCCGCCATCTTGGCGTCCATGAGGAGCTCGATGCTCCTCATGGACGTCGCTGGTGTGGGGGGAGCTCCCGCCTTCACCCTCCCACACGTGCAGTCGCCCGTCGGCCCCGGATGAGGGCGCCTCCTAAGGGCGTCCGTCTCCCTCCGCGAGCACGCAAGCTCGTCTTTCAGAGCCTCCACACGCTGCCTCAATTGGGCGTTCGTGTACTCCAAGGCAGCTGGGACACGTCGTCCCAGCTCCTGGAGAGCCCTCCGCGCCTCCGTCGCGGCCTGGCCAACCGACCTCGCGGAGGCTGTAGTCAGCCCCCGCGAGGTGGCGGCCACCTTCTCAATAGACCTCAGGGACGAGGCAATACGGGCCGATACATGGGCCGTATCCCCGTCCCTGAGGTCCTCCTCCCCGTCGCTCACCGTGAGCAACGGTGGAGCAGCGGACGTGGACGGAGCTTCCTCCGTCCTCCGCCCCTCCACCGTCCTGCGCCTCTTTACGCCCGCGGCGCTGGTCGCGGACGCCAGGGACGAGACCGACGCCGTCTCGTCCCCCTCCTCGAACGGCGCCGGGTGGGGCACGAGTGCCCCCTCCGTCGCCACCCCTCGCGCCACACGCACCGTCCCCCCTCCCCCTTTTTTTTTTTTAGAATTAGTTTTTTCCATTTTGGATCCCACGAGTTGGTCGGAACGTAAGTCGACCCGGGCAGAGCCGCCATACCCGGGCAGGCCTAAATACTCCGGGGGGTCGGCAGGTACCCCGGAGTTGTTGGCCGCTTGGGATTGGGGCCTCCCCCCCAACCACGCATCCCATCACCGCGCACCGTAGCTTAGGATTGGAGGGCAATTTATAGAGTTACCATCCTCGCGGCCCGGGCGGTAAAGCCAAGGCCCCCGTCCCTCCTGCCGTCACGTACCACTCTCAAAGCCAAAAGAGGAATTGGGAGTGGGTCGTTGCGACGACCAACAGGAGTCTTACGGTGTGGTTTGGCATCGGGCACCTCGGGTTTGCCAGTCCCGTACTGTAGCAACAAGCTACAGCCCCTGAGGGACGTTATACGACATACGTTATACGTCATACGTTATACGTTATACGTTATACGTTATACGTTATACGTTATACGTTATACGTTATACGTTATACGTTATACGTTATACGTTATACGTTATACGTTATGCGTTATAGGATATACGTTATACGATATACGTTATACGTTATACGTTGTACGTTATACGTTATACGTTATACGTTATACGTTATACGTTATACGTTATACGTTATACGTTATACGTTATACGTTATACGTTATACGTTATACGTTATACGTTATACGTTATACGTTATACGTTATACGTTATACGTTATACGTTATACATTATACGTTATACGTTATACGTTATACGTTATACGTTATACGTTATACGTTATACGACATACGTTATACGTTATACGTTATACGTTATACGTTATACGTTATACGTTATACGTTATACGTTATGCGTTATAGGATATACGTTATACGTTATACGTTGTACGTTATACGTTATACGTTATTCGTTATACGTTATACGTTATACATTATACGTTATACGTTATACGTTATACGTTATACGTTATACGTTATACGTTATACGTTATACGACATACGTTGTACGTTATACGTTATACGTTATACGTTATACGTTATGCGTTATACGTCATGCGATATACGTTATACGTTATACGTTATACGTTATACGCTATACATTATACGTTATACGTTATACGATATACGTTATACGTTATACGATATACGTTATACGTTATACGTTATACGTTATACGTTATACGTTATACGTCATACGTTATACGTTATGCGTTATAGGATATAGGTTATAGGATATACGTTGTACGCTATACGTTATACGTTGTACGTTATACGTTCTACGTTATACGTTATACGTTATACGTTATAAGTTATACGTTATACGTTATACGTTATACGTTATACGTTATACGTTAGACGCTATACGTTATACGTTATACGTTATACGTTATACGTTATACGTTATACGTTATACGTTATACGTTATACGTTATACGTTATACGTCATACGTTATACGTTATGCGTTATAGGATATAGGTTATAGGATATACGTTGTACGCTATACGTTATACGTTGTACGTTATACGTTCTACGTTATACGTTATACGTTATACGTTATACGTTATAAGTTATACGTTATACGTTATACGTTATACGTTATACGTTATACGTTATACGTTAGACGCTATACGTTATACGTTATACGTTATACGTTATACGTTATACGTTATACGTTATACGTTATACGCTATACGTTATACGTTATACGTTATACGTTATACGTTATACGTTATACGTTATACGTTATACGTTATGCGTTATACGTTACACGTTATACGTTATACGTTATACGGTATACGTTATGCGTTATACGCTATACGTTATGCGTTATAGGACATACGTTATGCGTTATAGGATATACGTTATACGTTATACGTTATACGTTATACGTTATACGACATACGTTATACGTTATACGTTATACGTTATACGTTATACGTTATACGTTATACGTTATACGTTATACGTTATACGTCATACGTTATACGTTATGCGTTATAGGATATAGGTTATAGGATATACGTTGTACGCTATACGTTATACGTTGTACGTTATACGTTCTACGTTATACGTTATACGTTATACGTTATAAGTTATACGTTATACGTTATACGTTATACGTTATACGTTATACGTTAGACGCTATACGTTATACGTTATACGTTATACGCTATACGTTATACGTTATACGTTATACGTTATACGTTATACGTTATACGTTATACGTTATACGTTATACGTTATACGTTATACGTTATACATTATACGTTATACGTTATACGTTATGCGTTATACGTTATACGTTATACGTTATACGACATACGTTATACGTTATACGTTATACGTTATAGGTTATACGTTATACGTTATACGTTATACGTTATACGTTATACGTTGTACGTTATGCGTTATACGTTATACGTTATACGTTATACGTTATACGACATACGTTATACGTTATACGTTATACGTTATAGGTTATACGTTATACGTTATACGTTATACGTTATACGTTATACGTTGTACGTTATGCGTTATAGGATATACGTTATACGTTATACGTTGTACGTTATACGTTATACGTTGTACGTTATACGTTCTACGTTATACGTTATATGTTAAACGTTGTACGTTATACGTTATACGTCATACGTTATATGTTATATGTTATACGTTATACGTTATACGTTCTACGTTATACGTTATACGTTAAACGTTGTACGTTATACGTTATACGTCATACGTTATATGTTATATGTAATACGTTATACGTTATACGTTCTACGTTATACGTTATACGTTAAACGTTGTACGTTATACGTTATACGTTATACGCTATACGTTATACGTTATACGTTATACGTTATACGCTATACGTTATGCGTTATAGGATATACGTTATGCGTTATAGGATATACGTTATACTTTATACGTTATACGTTATGCGTTATAGGATATACGTTATAGGATATACGTTGTACGCTATACGTTATACGTTGTACGTTATACGTTATACGTTATACGTTATACGTTATACGTTATACGTTATACGTTATACGTTATACGTTATACGTTATACGTTATACGTTATACGTTATACGTTATACGTTATACATTATGCGTTATAGGATATACGTTATACGTTATACGTTGTACGTTATACGTTATACGTTGTACGTTATACGTTCTACGTTATACGTTATACGTTATACGTTAAACGTTGTACGTTATACGTTATACGTCATACGTTATACGTTATACGTTATACGTTATACGTTCTACGTTCTACGATATACGTTATACGTTAAACGTTGTACGTTATACGTTATACGTTATACGTTATACGTTATACGTTATACGTTATGCGTTATACGTTATACGTTATACGTTATACGTTATACGTTATACGTTATACGTTATACGTTATAAGTTATACGTTATACGTTATACGTTATACGTTATACGTTATACGTTATACGTAATACGTTATACGTTATACGTTATACGTTATACGTTATACATTATACGTTATACGTTATACGTTATACGTTATACGTTATACGTTATACGTTATACGACATACGTTATAGGTTATACGTTATACGTTATACGTTATACGTTATACGTTATACGTTATACGTTATACGTTATACGTTATACGTTATACGTTATGCGTTATAGGATATACGTTATAGGATATACGTTGTACGCTATACGTTATACGTTGTACGTTATACGTTCTACGTTATACGTTATACGTTATACGTTATACGTTATAAGTTATACGTTACACGTTATACGTTATACGTTATACGTTATACGTTAGACGCTATACGTTATACGTTATACGTTATACGTTATACGTTATACGTTATACGTTATACGTTATACGTTATACGTTATACCTTATACGTTATACGTTATACGCTATACGTTATACATTATACGTTATACGTTGAACGTTGTACGATATACGTTATACGTTATACGTTATACGTTATAAGTTATACGTTATACGTTAAACGTTGTACGTTATACGTTATACGTCATACGTTATACGTTATACGTTATACGTCATACGTTATACGTTATACGTTATACGTTATACGTTATACGTTATACGTTATACGTTATACGTTAAACGTTGTACGTTATACGTTATACGTCATACGTTATACGTTATACGTTATACGTTATACGTTATACGTTATACGTTATACGTTATACGTTATACGTTATACGTTATACGTTATACGTTATACGTTATACGTTAAACGTTGTACGTTATACGTTATACGTCATACGTTATACGTTATACGTTATACGTTATACGTTATACGTTATACGTTATACGTTATACGTTATACCTTATACGTTATACGTTATACGCTATACGTTATACATTATACGTTATACGTTGAACGTTGTACGATATACGTTATACGTTATACGTTATACGTTATAAGTTATACGTTATACGTTAAACGTTGTACGTTATACGTTATACGTCATACGTTATACGTTATACGTTATACGTCATACGTTATACGTTATACGTTATACGTTATACGTTATACGTTATACGTTATACGTTATACGTTAAACGTTGTACGCTATACGTTATACGTTATACGTTATACGTTATACGTTATACGTTGTACGTTATACGTTATACGTTATACGTTATACGTTATACGTTATACGTTATACGTTATACGTTATACGTTATACGTTATACGTTATACGTTATACGATATACGTTATACGTTATACGTTATACGTTATACGTTATACGTTATACGTTATACGTTATACGTTATGCGTTATACGTTATACGTTATGCGTTATAGGATATACGTTATACGTTATACGTTGTACGTTATACGTTATACGCTATACGTTATACGTTATACGTTGGACGTTATACGTTATACGTTATACGTTATACGCTATACGTTATACGTTATACGTTATACGTTATACGTTATACGTTATACGTTCTACGTTATACGTTATACGTTAAACGTTGTACGTTATACGTTATACGTCATACGTTATACGTTATACGTTATACGTTATACGTTATACGTTATACGTTATACGTTATACGTTAAACGTTGTACGTTATACGTTATACGTCATACGTTATACGTTATACGTTATACGTTATACGTTATACGTTATACGTTATACGTTATACGTTATACCTTATACGTTATACGTTATACGCTATACGTTATACATTATACGTTATACGTTGAACGTTGTACGATATACGTTATACGTTATACGTTATACGTTATACGTTATAAGTTATACGTTATACGTTAAACGTTGTACGTTATACGTTATACGTCATACGTTATACGTTATACGTTATACGTTATACGTTCTACGTTATACGTTATACGTTAAACGTTGTACGTTATACGTTATACGTTATACGTTATTCGTTATACGTTATACGTTATACGTTATACGTTATACGTTATACGTTATACGTTATACGTTATACGTTATACGTTATACGTTATGCGTTATAGGATATACGTTATACGTTATACGTTGTACGTTATACGTTATACGTTGTACGTTATACGTTCTACGTTATACGTTATACGTTAAACGTTGTACGCTATACGTTATACGTTATACGTTATACGTTATACGTTATACGTTGTACGTTATACGTTATACGTTATACGTTATACGTTATACGTTATACGTTATACGTTATACGTTATACGTTATACGATATACGATATACGTTATACGTTATACGTTATATTATACGTTATACATTATACGTTATGTGTTATAGGATATACGTTATACGTTAAACGTTATTCGTTATACGTTATACGTTATACGTTATACGTTATACGTTATACGTTATACGTTATACGTTATACGTCATACGTTATACGTTATACGTTATAAGTTATACGTTATACGTTATACGTAATATGTAATACGTCATACGTTTTACGTTAATCGTTATACGTTATACGTTATACGTTATACGTTATACGTTATACGTTATACGTTATACGTTATACGTTGTACGTTATACGTTATACGTTATACGTTATACGACATACGTTATACGTTATACGTTATACGTTATACGTTGTACGATATACGTTATACGTTATACGTTATACGTTATACGTTATACGTTATACGTTATACGTTATACGTTATACGTTATGCGTTATAGGATATACGTTATACGTTATACGTTGTACGTTATACGTTATACGCTATACGTTATACGTTATACGTTGGACGTTATACGTTATACGTTATACGTTATACGTTATACGCTATACGTTATACGTTATACGTTATACGTTATACGTTATACGTTGTACGTTATACGTTATACGTTATACGATATACGTTATACGTTATACGTTATACGTTATACGTTATACGTTATACGATATACGTTATACGTTATACGTTATACGTTATATTATACGTTATACATTATACGTTATGTGTTATAGGATATACGTTATACGTTATACGTTGTACGTTATACGTTATACATTATACGTTATACGTTATACGTTATACGTTAAACGTTGTACGTTATACGTTATACGTTATACGTTATACGTTATACGACATACGTTATACGTTATACGTTATACGTTATACGTTATACGTTAAACGTTGTACGTTATTCGTTATACGTCATACGTTATACGTTATACGTTATACGTTATACGTTCTACGTTATACGTTATACGTTATACGTTAAACGTTGTACGTTATACGTTATACGTTATACGTTATTCGTTATACGTTATACGTTATACGTTATACGTTATACGTTATACGTTATACGTTATACGTTATACGTTATACGTTATACGTTATACGTTATACGTTATACGTTATACGTTATACGTTATACGTTATACGTTAAACGTTGTACGTTAAACGTTATACGTCATACGTTATACGTTATACGTTATACGTTATACGTTATACGTTATACGTTATACGTTATACGTTATACGTTATACGTTATACGTTATACGTTATACGTTACACGTTATACGTTATACGTTATGCGTTATACGTCATGCGATATACGTTATACGTTATACGTTATACGTTATACGTTATACATTATACGTTAAACGTTGTACGTTATACGTTATACGTTATACGTTATACGTTATACGTTATACGTTATACGTTATACGTTATGCGTTATAGGATATACGTTATACGTTATACGTTGTACGTTATACGTTATACGTTATACGTTATACGTTATACGATATACGTTATAAGTTATACGTTATACGTTATACGTTATACGTTATACGTTATACGTTATACGTTATACGTTATACGTTATACGTTATACGTTATACGTGATACGTTAGACGTTGTACGTTATACGTTCTACGTTATACGTTATACGTTAAACGTTGTACGTTATACGTTATACGTCATACGTTATACGTTATACGTTATACGTTCTACGTTATACGTTATACGTTAAACGTTGTACGTTATACGTTATACGTTATACGTTATACGTTATACGTTATACGTTATACGTTATACGTTATACGTTATGTGTTATAGGATATACGTTATACGTTATACGTTGTACGTTATACGTTATACGTTATGCGTTATACGTCATGCGATATACGTTATACGTTATTCGTTACACGTTATACGTTATACGTTGTACGTTATACGTTATACGTTATACGTTATGCGTTATACGTTACACGTTATACGTTATACGTTATGCGTTATACGTCATGCGATATACGTTATACGTTATACGTTATACGTTATACGTTATACGTTATACATTATACGTTATACGTTATACGTAATACGTTATACGTTATACGTTATACGTTATACGTTATACGTTAAACGTTGTACGTTATACGTTATACGTCATACGTTATACGTTATACGTTATACGTTATACGTTATACGTTATACGTTATAAGTTATACGTTATACGTTATACGTTATACGTTACACGTTATACGTTATACGTTATGCGTTATACGTCATGCGATATACGTTATACGTTATACGTTATACGTTATACGTTATACATTATACGTTATACGTTATACGTTATACGTTATACGTTATACGTTATACGTTATACGTTATACGTTATACGTTATACGTTATACGTTATACGTTATACGTTATACGTTATACGTTATACGTTACACGTTATACGTTATACGTTATGCGTTATACGTCATGCGATATACGTTATACGTTATACGTTATACGTTATACGTTATACGTTATACGTTATACGTTATACGTTATACGTTATACGTTATACATTATACGTTAAACGTTGTACGTTATACGTTATACGTTATACGTTATACGTTATACGTTATACGTTATACGTTATACGTTATGCGTTATAGGATATACGTTATACGTTATACGTTGTACGTTATACGTTATACGTTATACGTTATACGTTATACGATATACGTTATAAGTTATACGTTATACGTTATACGTTATACGTTATACGTTATACGTTATACGTTATACGTTATACGTTATACGTTATACGTTATACGTGATACGTTAGACGTTGTACGTTATACGTTCTACGTTATACGTTATACGTTAAACGTTGTACGTTATACGTTATACGTCATACGTTATACGTTATACGTTATACGTTCTACGTTATACGTTATACGTTAAACGTTGTACGTTATACGTTATACGTTATACGTTATACGTTATACGTTATACGTTATACGTTATACGTTATACGTTATGTGTTATAGGATATACGTTATACGTTATACGTTGTACGTTATACGTTATACGTTATGCGTTATACGTCATGCGATATACGTTATACGTTATTCGTTATACGTTATACGTTATACGTTGTACGTTATACGTTATACGTTATACGTTATGCGTTATACGTTACACGTTATACGTTATACGTTATGCGTTATACGTCATGCGATATACGTTATACGTTATACGTTATACGTTATACGTTATACGTTATACATTATACGTTATACGTTATACGTAATACGTTATACGTTATACGTTATACGTTATACGTTATACGTTAAACGTTGTACGTTATACGTTATACGTCATACGTTATACGTTATACGTTATACGTTATACGTTATACGTTATACGTTATACGTTATACGTTATACGTTATACGTTATACGTTACACGTTATACGTTATACGTTATGCGTTATACGTCATGCGATATACGTTATACGTTATACGTTATACGTTATACGTTATACATTATACGTTATACGTTATACGTTATACGTTATACGTTATACGTTATACGTTATACGTTATACGTTATACGTTATACGTTATACGTTATACGTTATACGTTATACGTTATACGTTATACGTTATACGTTATACGTTATACGTTATACGTTATACGTTATACGTTATACGACATACGTTATACGTTATACGTTATACGTTATACGTTATACGTTATACGTTATACGTTATACGTTATACGTTATACGTTATACGTTATACGTTATACGTTATACGTTATACGTTATACGTTATACGTTATACGTTATACGTTATACGTTATACGTTATACGTTATACGTTATACGTTATACGTTATACGTTATACGTTATACGTTATACGTTATGCGTTATAGGATATACGTTATACGTTATACGTTGTACGTTATACGTTATACGTTCTACGTTATACGTTATACGTTAAACGTTGTACGTTATACGTTATACGTTATACGTTATACGTTATACGTTATACGTTATACGTTATACGTTACACGTTATACGTTATACGTTATACGTTATACGTTATACGTTATACGTTATACGTTATACGTTATACGTTATACGTTATACGTTATACGTTATACGTTATGCGTTATAGGATATACGTTATACGTTATATGTTGTACGTTATACGTTATACGTTGTACGTTACACGTTCTACGTTATACGTTATAAGTTAAACGTTGTACGTTATACGTTATACGTCATACGTTATACGTTATACGTTATACGTTATACGTTATACGTTCTACGTTATACGTTATACGTTAAACGTTGTACGTTATACGTTATACGTTATACGTTATACGTTATACGTTATACGTTATACGTTATACGTTATGCGTTATAGGATATACGTTATACGTTATACGTTGTACGTTATGCGTTGTACGTTATACGTTATACGTCATACGTTATACGTTATACGTTATACGTTCTACGTTATACGTTATACGTTAAACGTTGTACGTTATACGTTATACGTTATACGTTATACGTTATACGTTATACGTTATACGTT
The DNA here is from genome assembly GCF_051014685.1 of Ptiloglossa arizonensis. Classification (NCBI taxonomy): domain Eukaryota; kingdom Metazoa; phylum Arthropoda; class Insecta; order Hymenoptera; family Colletidae; genus Ptiloglossa; species Ptiloglossa arizonensis. The sequence goes on from NW_027478901.1 coordinate 86,179, forward strand.
ATACGTTATACGTTATACGTTCTACGTTATACGTTATACGTTAAACGTTGTACGTTATACGTTATACGTTATACGTTATACGTTATACGTTATACGTTATACGTTATACGTTATACGTTATTCGTTATACGATATACGTTATACGTTATACGTTATACGTTATACGTTATACGTTATACGTTATACGTTATACGTTACACGTTATACGTTATACGTTATACGTTATACGTTATACGTTATACGTTATACGTTATACGTTATACGTTATACGTTATACGTTATACGTTATGCGTTATAGGATATACGTTATACGTTATATGTTGTATGTTATACGTTATACGTTGTACGTTATACGTTCTACGTTATACGTTATAAGTTAAACGTTGTACGTTATACGTTATACGTCATACGTTATACGTTATACGTTATACGTTATACGTTCTACGTTATACGTTATACGTTAAACGTTGTACGTTATACGTTATACGTTATACGTTATACGTTATACGTTATACGTTATACGTTATACGTTATGCGTTATAGGATATACGTTATACGTTATACGTTGTACGTTATACGTTATACGTTATACGTTATACGTTATACGATATGCGTTATAAGTTATACGTTATACGTTATACGTTATACGTTATACGTTACACGTTATACGTTATACGTTATACGTTATACGTTATACGTTATACGTTATACGTTATACGTTATGCGTTATAGGATATACGTTATAGGATATACGTTGTACGCTATACGTTATACGTTGTACGTTATACGTTCTACGTTATACGTTATACGTTATACGTTATACGTTATACGTTATACGTTAGACGCTATACGTTATACGTTATACGTTATACGTTATACGTTATACGTTATACGTTATACGTTATACGTTATACGTTATACGTTATACGTTATACGTTATACATTATACGTTATACGTTATACGTTATGCGTTATAGGATATACGTTATACGTTATACGTTGTACCTTATACGTTGTACGTTATGCGTTATACGTCATGCGATATACGTTATACGTTATACGTTATACGTTATACGTTATACATTATACGTTATACGTTATACGTTATACGTTATACGTTATACGTTATACGTTATACGTTTTACGTTATACGTTATACGTTATACGTTATACGTTATACGTTATACGTTATACGTTATACGTTATACGTTATACATTATACGTTATACGTTATACGTTATACGTTATACGTTATACGTTATACGTTATACGTTATACGTTATACGTTATACGTTATACGTTATACGTTATACGTTATACGTTATACGTTATACGTTATACGTTATGCGTTATAGGATATACGTTATAGGATATACGTTGTACGCTATACGTTATACGTTGTACGTTATACGTTCTACGTTATACGTTATACGTTATACGTTATACGTTATACGTTATACGTTAGACGCTATACGTTATACGTTATACGTTATACGTTATACGTTATACGTTATACGTTATACGTTATACGTTATACGTTATACGTTATACGTTATACGTTATACATTATACGTTATACGTTATACGTTATGCGTTATAGGATATACGTTATACGTTATACGTTGTACCTTATACGTTGTACGTTATGCGTTATACGTCATGCGATATACGTTATACGTTATACGTTATACGTTATACGTTATACATTATACGTTATACGTTATACGTTATACGTTATACGTTATACGTTATACGTTATACGTTTTACGTTATACGTTATACGTTATACGTTATACGTTATACGTTATACGTTATACGTTATACATTATACGTTATACGTTATACGTTATACGTTATACGTTATACGTTATACGTTATACGTTATACGTTATACGTTATACGTTATACGTTATACGTTATACGTTATACGTTATACGTTATACGTTATACGTTATACGTTATACGTTATACGTTATACGTTACACGTTATACGTTATACGTTATGCGTTATAGGATATACGTTATACGTTATACGTTGTACGTTATACGTTATACGTTCTACGTTATACGTTATACGTCAAACGTTGTACGTTATACGTTATACGTTATACGTTATACGTTATACGTTATACGTTATACGTTATGCGTTATAGGATATACGTTATACGTTATACGTTGTACGTTATACGTTATACGTTATACGTTACACGTTATACGATATACGTTATAAGTTATACGTTATACGTTATACGTTATACGTTATACGTTATACGTTATACGTTATACGTTATACGTTATACGTTATACGTTATACGTTATACGTTATACGTTATACGTTATACGTTATACGTTATACGTTATACGTTATACGTTATACGTTATACGTTATACGTTATACGTTATACGTTATACGTTATACGTTATACGTTATACGTTATACATTATACGTTATACGTTATACGTTATACGTTATACGTTATACGTTATACGTTATACGACATACGTTATAAGTGATACGTTATACGTTATACGTTATACGTTATACGTTATACGTTATACGATATACGTTATACGTTATACGTTATACGTTATACGTTATACGTTATACGTTATACGTTATACGTTATACGTTATACGTTACACGTTATACGTTATACGTTATGCGTTATAGGATATACGTTATACGTTATACGTTGTACGTTATACGTTATACGTTCTACGTTATACGTTATACGTCAAACGTTGTACGTTATACGTTATACGTTATACGTTATACGTTATACGTTATACGTTATGCGTTATAGGATATACGTTATACGTTATACGTTGTACGTTATACGTTATACGTTATACGTTATACGTTATACGATATACGTTATAAGTTATACGTTATACGTTATACGTTATACGTTATACGTTATACGTTATACGTTATACGTTATACGTTATACGTTATACGTTATACGTTATACGTTATACGTGATACGTTAGACGTTGTACGTTATACGTTCTACGTTATACGTTATACGTTAAACGTTGTACGTTATACGTTATACGTCATACGTTATACGTTATACGTTATACGTTCTACGTTATACGTTATACGTTAAACGTTGTACGTTATACGTTATAAGTTATACGTTATACGTTATACGTTATACGTTATACGTTATACGTTATACGTTATACGTTATTCGTTATACGATATACGTTATACGTTATACGTTATACGTTATACGTTATACGTGATACGTTAGACGTTGTACGTTATACGTTCTACGTTATACGTTATACGTTAAACGTTGTACGTTATACGTTATACGTCATACGTTATACGTTATACGTTATACGTTCTACGTTATACGTTATACGTTAAACGTTGTACGTTATACGTTATACGTTATACGTTATACGTTATACGTTATACGTTATACGTTATACGTTATACGTTATACGTTATACGTTATACGTTATACGTTATACGTTATACGTTATACGTTATACGTTATACGTTATACGTTATACGTTATACGTTATACGTTATACGTTATACGTTATACGTTATGCGTTATAGGATATACGTTATACGTTATACGTTGTACGTTATACGTTATACGTTCTACGTTATACGTTATACGTTAAACGTTGTACGTTATACGTTATACGTTATACGTTATACGTTATACGTTATACGTTATGCGTTATAGGATATACGTTATACGTTATACGTTGTACGTTATACGTTATACGTTATACGTTATACGTTATACGATATACGTTATAAGTTATACGTTATACGTTATACGTTATACGTTATACGTTATACGTTATACGTTATACGTTATACGTTATACGTTATACGTGATACGTTAGACGTTGTACGTTATACGTTCTACGTTATACGTTATACGTTAAACGTTGTACGTTATACGTTATACGTCATACGTTATACGTTATACGTTATACGTTCTACGTTATACGTTATACGTTAAACGTTGTACGTTATACGTTATAAGTTATACGTTATACGTTATACGTTATACGTTATACGTTATACGTTATACGTTTTACGTTATTCGTTATACGATATACGTTATACGTTATACGTTATACGTTATACGTTATACGTTATACGTGATACGTTAGACGTTGTACGTTATACGTTCTACGTTATACGTTATACGTTAAACGTTGTACGTTATACGTTATACGTCATACGTTATACGTTATACGTTATACGTTCTACGTTATACGTTATACGTTAAACGTTGTACGTTATACGTTATACGTTATACGTTATACGTTATACGTTGTACGTTATACGTTATACGTTATACGTTATGTGTTATAGGATATACGTTATACGTTATACGTTGTACGTTATACGTTATACGTTATGCGTTATACGTCATGCGATATACGTTATACGTTATTCGTTATACGTTATACGTTATACGTTGTACGTTATACGTTATACGTTATACGTTATGCGTTATACGTTACACGTTATACGTTATACGTTATGCGTTATACGTCATGCGATATACGTTATACGTTATACGTTATACGTTATACGTTATACGTTATACATTATACGTTATACGTTATACGTAATACGTTATACGTTATACGTTATACGTTATACGTTATACGTTAAACGTTGTACGTTATACGTTATACGTCATACGTTATACGTTATACGTTATACGTTATACGTTATACGTTATACGTTATACGTTATACGTTATACGTTATACGTTATACGTTACACGTTATACGTTATACGTTATGCGTTATACGTCATGCGATATACGTTATACGTTATACGTTATACGTTATACGTCATACGTTATACGTTATACGTTATACGTTATACGTTATACGTTATACGTTGTACGTTATACTTTATACGTTATACGTTATACGTTACACGTTATACGTTATACGTTATGCGTTATACGTCATGCGATATACGTTATACGTTATACGTTATACGTTATACGTTATACATTATACGTTATACGTTACACGTTATACGTTATACGTTATACGTTATACGTTATACGTTATACGTTATACGTTATACGTTATACGTTATACGTTATACGTTATACGTTATACGTTATACGTTATACGTTATACGTTATACATTATACGTTATACTATATACGTTATACGTTATACGTTATACGTTATACGTTATACGACATAGGTTATACGTTATACGTTATACGTTATACGTTATACGTTATACGTTATACGTTATACGTTATACGTTATACGTTATACGTTATACGTTATACGTTATACGTTATACGTTATACGTTATACGTTATACGTTATACGTTATACGTTATACGTTATACGTTATACGTTATACGTTATACGTTATACGTTATACGTTATACGTTATACGTTATGCGTTATAGGATATACGTTATACGTTATACGTTGTACGTTATACGTTATACGTTCTACGTTATACGTTATACGTTATACGTTAAACGTTGTACGTTATACGTTATACGTTATACGTTATACGTTATACGTTATACGTTATACGTTATACGTTATACGTTATACGTTACACGTTATACGTTATACGTTATACGTTATACGTTATACGTTATACGTTATACGTTATACGTTATACGTTATACGTTATACGTTATACGTTATGCGTTATAGGATATACGTTATACGTTATATGTTGTACGTTATACGTTATACGTTGTACGTTACACGTTCTACGTTATACGTTATAAGTTAAACGTTGTACGTTATACGTTATACGTCATACGTTATACGTTATACGTTATACGTTATACGTTATACGTTCTACGTTATACGTTATACGTTAAACGTTGTACGTTATACGTTATACGTTATACGTTATACGTTATACGTTATACGTTATACGTTATGCGTTATAGGATATACGTTATACGTTATACGTTGTACGTTATACGTTGTACGTTGTACGTTATACGTCATACGTTATACGTTATACGTTATACGTTCTACGTTATACGTTATACGTTAAACGTTATACGTTATACGTTATACGTTATACGTTATACGTTATACGTTATACGTTATACGTTATACGTTATACGTTCTACGTTATACGTTATACGTTAAACGTTGTACGTTATACGTTGTACGTTATACGTTATACGTTACACGTTATACGTTATACGTTATACGTTATACGTTATTCGTTATACGATATACGTTATACGTTATACGTTATACGTTATACGTTATACGTTATACGTTATACGTTATACGTTATACGTTATACGTTATACGTTATACGTTATACGTTATACGTTGTACGTTAAACGTTGTACGTTATACGTTATACGTTATACGTTATACGTTATACGTTATACGTTATACGTTATACGTTACACGTTATACGTTATACGTTATACGTTATACGTTATACGTTATACGTTATACGTTATACGTTATACGTTATACGTTATACGTTATACGTTATACGTTATGCGTTATAGGATATACGTTATACGTTATATGTTGTACGTTATACGTTATACGTTGTACGTTATACGTTCTACGTTATACGTTATAAGTTAAACGTTGTACGTTATACGTTATACGTCATACGTTATACGTTATACGTTATACGTTATACGTTCTACGTTATACGTTATACGTTAAACGTTGTACGTTATACGTTATACGTTATACGTTATACGTTATACGTTATACGTTATACGTTATACGTTATGCGTTATAGGATATACGTTATACGTTATACGTTGTACGTTATACGTTATACGTTATACGTTATACGTTATACGATATACGTTATAAGTTATACGTTATACGTTATACGTTATACGTTATACGTTATACGTTATACGTTATACGTTATACGTTATACGTTATACGTTATACGTTATACGTTATACGTTATGCGTTATAGGATATACGTTATACGTTATACGTTATACGTTATACGTTATACGTTATACGTTATACGTTATACGTTATACGTTATACGTTATACGTTATACGTTATACATTATACGTTATACGTTATACGTTATGCGTTATAGGATATACGTTATACGTTATACGTTGTACCTTATACGTTGTACGTTATGCGTTATACGTCATGCGATATACGTTATACGTTATACGTTATACGTTATACGTTATACATTATACGTTATACGTTATACGTTATACGTTATACGTTATACGTTATACGTTATACGTTATACGTTATACGTTATACGTTATACGTTATACGTTATACGTTATACGTTATACGTTATACGTTATACATTATACGTTATACGTTATACGTTATACGTTATACGTTATACGTTATACGTTATACGACATACGTTATAAGTTATACGTAATACGTTATACGTTATAAGTTATACGTTATACGTTATACGTTATACGTTATACGTTATACGTTATACGTTATACGTTATACGTTATACGTTATACGTTATACGTTATACGTTATACGTTATACGTTATACGTTATACGTGATACGTTAGACGTTGTACGTTATACGTTCTACGTTATACGTTATACGTTAAACGTTGTACGTTATACGTTATACGTCATACGTTATACGTTATACGTTATACGTTCTACGTTATACGTTATACGTTAAACGTTGTACGTTATACGTTATAAGTTATACGTTATACGTTATACGTTATACGTTATACGTTATACGTTATACGTTATACGTTATGCGTTATACGTTATACGTTATACGTTATACGTTATACGTTATACGTTGTACGTTATACGTTATACGTTATACGTTATACGTTAGACGTTGTACGTTATACGTTATACGTTATACGTTATACGCTATACGTTATACGTTATACGTTATACGTTATACGTTATACGTTATACGTTATACGTTATACGTTATACGTTATACGTTATACGTTATACGTTATACGTTATACGTTATACGTTACACGTTATACGTTATACGTTATACGTTATACGTTATACGTTATACGTTATACGTTATACGTTATACGTTATACGTTATACGTTATACGATATACGTAATATGTAATACGTCATACGTTTTACGTTAATCGTTATACGTTATACGTTATACGCTATACGTTATACGTTATACGTTATACGTTATACGTTATACGTTAAACGTTGTACGTTATACGTTATACGTTATACGTTATACGTTATACGTTATACGTTATACGTTATGCGTTATACGTTATACGTTATACGTTATACGTTATACGTTATACGTTATACGTTATACGCTATACGTTATACGTTATACGTTATACGTTATACGTTATACGTTATACGTTATTCGTTATACGTTATACGTTATACGTTATACGTTATACGTTATACGTTATACGTTATACGTTATACGTTATACGTTATACGTTATACGTTATACGTTATACGTTATACGTTATACGTTATACGTTATACGTTATACGTTTTACGTTATACGTTATGCGTTATACGTTATACGTTATACGTTATACGTTATACGTTATACGTTATACGTTATACGTTATACGTTATACGTTATACGATATACGTAATATGTAATACGTCATACGTTTTACGTTAATCGTTATACGTTATACGTTATACGCTATACGTTATACGTTATACGTTATACGTTATACGTTATACGTTATACGTTATGCGTTATACGTTATACGTTATACGTTATACGTTATACGTTATACGTTGTACGTTATACGTTATACGTTATACGTTATACGTTAGACGTTGTACGTTATACGTTATACGTTATACGTTATACGCTATACGTTATACGTTATACGTTATACGTTATACGTTATACGTTATACGTTATACGTTATACGTTATACGTTATACGTTATACGTTATACGTAATACGTTATACGTTATACGTTACACGTTATACGTTATACGTTATACGTTATACGTTATACGTTATACGTTATACGTTATACGTTATACGTTATACGTTATACGTTATACGTTATACGTTATGCGTTATAGGATATACGTTATACGTTATACGTTGTACGTTATACGTTATACGTTATATGTTATACGTCATGCGATATACGTTATACGTTATTCGTTATACGGTATACGTTAAACGTTGTACGTTATACGTTATACGTTATACGTTATACGTTATACGTTGTACGGTATACGTTATACGTTATACGTTATACGCTATACGTTATACGTTAAACGTTGTACGTTATACGTTATACGTCATACGTTATACGTTATACGTTATACGTTATACGTTCTACGTTATACGTTATACGTTAAACGTTGTACGTTATACGTTATACGTTATACGTTATACGTTATACGTTATACGTTATACGTTATACGTTTACGTTATACCTTATACGTTATACGTTATACGTTATACGTTATACATTATACGTTGTACGTTGAACGATGTACGTTATACGTTATACGTTATACGTTATACGTTATACGTTATACGTTATACGTTATACGTTATACGTTATACGTTATACGTTATACGTTATACGTTATACGTTATACGTTATACGACATACGTTATACGTTATACGTTATACGTTATACGTTATACGTTATACGTTATACGTTATACGTTATACGTTATACGTTATGCGTTATAGGATATACGTTATACGTTATACGTTGTACGTTATACGTTATACGTTGTACGTTATACGTTCTACGTTATACGTTATACGTTAAACGTTGTACATTATACGTTATACGTCATACGTTATACGTTATACGTTATGCGTTATAGGATATACGTTATACGTTATACGTTGTACGTTATACGTTATACGTTGTACGTTATACGTTCTACGTTATACGTTATACGTTATACGTTATACGTTATACGTTATACGTTATACATTATACGTTATACGTTATACATTATACGTTATACGTTATACATTATGCGTTATAGGATATACCTCATACGTTATACGTTGTACGTTATACGTTATACGTTATGCGTTATACGTCATGCGATATACGTTATACGTTATACGTTATACGTTATACGTTATACATTATACGTTATACGTTATACGTTATACGTTATACGTTATTCGTTATACGTTATACGTTATACGTTATACGTTATACGTTATACATTATACGTTATACGTTATACGTTATACGTTATACGTTATACGTTATGCGTTATAGGATATACGTTATACGTTATACGTTGTACGTTATACGTTATACGTTGTACGTTATACGTTATACGTTATACGTTATACGTTAAACGTTGTACGTTATACGTTATACGTCATACGTTATACGTTATACGTTATACGTTATACGTTCTACGTTATGCGTTATACGTTAAACGTTGTACGTTATACGTTATACGTTATACGTTATACGTTATACGTTATACGTTATACGTTATACGTTATACGTTATACGTTATACGTTATACCTTATACGTTATACGATATACGTTATACGTTATACATTATACGTTGTACGTTGAACGTTGTACGTTATACGTTATACGTTATACGTTATACGTTATACGTTATACGTTATACGTTATACGTTATACGTTATACGTTATACGTTATACGTTATACGTTATACGTTATACGTTATGCGTAATAAGTTATACGTTATACGTTATACGTTATACGTTATTCGTTATACGTTAGACGCTGTACGTTATACGTTATACGTTATACGTTATACGTTATACGTTATACGTTATACGTTATACGTTATACGTTATACGTTATACGTTATACGTTATACGTTATACGTTATACGTTATACATTATACGTTATACGTTATACGTTATGCGTTATAGGATATACCTCATACGTTATACGTTGTACGTTATACGTTATACGTTATGCGTTATACGTCATGCGATATACGTTATACGTTATACGTTATACGTTATACGTTATACATTATACGTTATACGTTATACGTTATACGTTATACGTTATACGTTATACGTTATACGTTATACGTTATACGTTATACGTTATACATTATACGTTATACGTTATACGTTATACGTTATACGTTATACGTTATACTATATACGACATACGTTATACGTTATACGTTATACGTTATACGTTATACGTTATACGTTATACGTTATACGTTATACGTTATACGTTATACGTTATACGTTATGCGTTATAGGATATACGTTATACGTTATACGTTGTACGTTATACGTTATACGTTGTACGTTATACGTTCTACGTTATACGTTATACGTTATACGTTGTACGTTATACGTTATACGTCATCCGTTATACGTTATACGTTATACGTTATACGTTCTACGTTATACGTTATACGTTAAACGTTGTACGTTATACGTTATACGTTATACGTTATACGTTATACGTTATACGTTATGCGTTATACGTTATACGTTATACGTTATACGTTATACGTTATACGTTATCCGTTATACGTTATACGTTATACATTATACGTTATACGTTATACGTTATGCGTTATAGGATATACCTCATACGTTATACGTTGTACGTTATACGTTATTCGTTATACGTTATACGTTATACATTATACGTTATACGTTATACGTTATACGTTATGCGTTATAGGATATACGTTATACGTTATACGTTGTACGTTATACGTTATACGTTGTACGTTATACGTTCTACGTTATACGTTATACGTTATACGTTGTACGTTATACGTTATACGTCATCCGTTATACGTTATACGTTATACGTTATACGTTCTACGTTATACGTTATACGTTAAACGTTGTACGTTATACGTTATACGTTATACGTTATACGTTATATGTTATACGTTATGCGTTATACGTTATACGTTATACGTTATACGTTATACGTTATACGTTATACGTTATACGTTATAGGTTATACGTTATACATTATACGTTATACGTTATACGTTATGCGTTATAGGATATACCTCATACGTTATACGTTGTACGTTATACGTTATACGTTATGCGTTATACGTCATGCGATATACGTTATACGTTATACGTTATACGTTATACGTTATACATTATACGTTATACGTTATACGTTATACGTTATACGTTATACGTTATACGTTATACGTTATACGTTATACGTTATACGTTATACATTATACGTTATACGTTATACGTTATACGTTATACGTTATACGTTATACTATATACGACATACGTTATACGTTATACGTTATACGTTATACGTTATACGTTATACGTTATAAGTTATACGTTATACGTTATACGTTATACGTTATTCGTTATACGTTAGACGCTGTACGTTATACGTTATACGTTATACGTTATACGTTATACGTTATACGTTATACGTTATACGTTATACGTTATACGTTATACGTTATACGTTATACGTTATACGTTATACGTTATACGTTATACGTTATACGTTATACGTTATACGTTATGCGTTATAGGATATACGTTATACGTTCTACGTTGTACGTTATACGTTATACGTTATATGTTATACGTCATGCGATATACGTTATACGTTATTCGTTATACGGTATACGTTAAACGTTGTACGTTATACGTTATACGTTATACGTTATACGTTATACGTTATACGTTATACGTTATACGTTGTACGGTATACGTTATACATTATACGTTATACGCTATACGTTACACGTTATACGTTATACGTTATACGTTATACGTTATACGTTATACGTTATACGTTATACGTTATACGTTATACGTTATACGTTATTCGTTATACGTTATACGTTATACATTATACGTTATACGTTATACGTTATACGTTATGCGTTATAGGATATACGTTATACGTTATACGTTGTACGTTATACGTTATACGTTGTACGTTATACGTTCTACGTTATACGTTATACGTTATACGTTGTACGTTATACGTTATACGTCATCCGTTATACGTTATACGTTATACGTTATACGTTCTACGTTATACGTTATACGTTAAACGTTGTACGTTATACGTTATACGTTATACGTTATACGTTATACGTTATACGTTATGCGTTATACGTTATACGTTATACGTTATACGTTATACGTTATACGTTATACGTTATACGTTATAGGTTATACGTTATACATTATACGTTATACGTTATACGTTATGCGTTATAGGATATACCTCATACGTTATACGTTGTACGTTATACGTTATACGTTATGCGTTATACGTCATGCGATATACGTTATACGTTATACGATATACGTTATACGTTATACATTATACGTTATACGTTATACGTTATACGTTATACGTTATACGTTATACGTTATACGTTATACGTTATACGTTATACGTTATACATTATACGTTATACGTTATACGTTATACGTTATACGTTATACGTTATACGTTATACGTTATACTATATACGACATACGTTATACGTTATACATTATACGTTATACGTTATACGTTATACGTTATAAGTTATACGTTATACGTTATACGTTATACGTTATACGTTATACGTTATTCGTTATACGTTATACGTTATACATTATACGTTATACGTTATACGTTATACGTTATGCGTTATAGGATACACGTTATACGTTATACGTTGTACGTTATACGTTATACGTTGTACGTTATACGTTCTACGTTATACGTTATACGTTATACGTTGTACGTTATACGTTATACGTTGTACGTTATACGTTATACGTTATATATTATACGTCATGCGATGTACGTTATACGTTATTCGTTATACGTTATACATTATACGTTATACGTTATGCGTTATGCGTCATGCGATATACGATATACGTTATACGTTATACGTTATACGTTATACGTTATACATTATACGTTATACGTTATACGTTATAAGTTATACGTTATACCTTATGCGTTATACGTTATACGTTATACGTTATACGTTATACGTTATACGTTATACGTTATACGTTATACGTTATACGTTATACGTTATACGTTATACGTTATACGTCATTCGTTATACGTTATACGTTATACATTATACGTTATACGTTATACGTTATACGTTATGCGTTATAGGATATACGTTATACGTTATACGTTGTACGTTATACGTTATACGTTGTACGTTATACGTTCTACGTTATACGTTATACGTTATACGTTGTACGTTATACGTTATACGTCATCCGTTATACGTTATACGTTATACGTTATACGTTCTACGTTATACGTTATACGTTAAACGTTGTACGTTATACGTTATACGTTGTACGTTATACGTTATGCGTTATAGGATACACGTTATACGTTATACGTTGTACGTTATACGTTATACGTTGTACGTTATACGTTCTACGTTATACGTTATACGTTATACGTTGTACGTTATACGTTATACGTTGTACGTTATACGTTATACGTTATATATTATACGTCATGCGATATACGTTATACGTTATTCGTTATACGTTATACGTTATACGTTATACGTTATGCGTTATGCGTCATGCGATATACGATATACGTTATACGTTATACGTTATACGTTATACATTATACGTTATACGTTATACGTTATAAGTTATACGTTATACCTTATGCGTTATACGTTATACGTTATACGTTATACGTTATACGTTATACGTTATACGTTATACGTTATACGTTATACGTTATACGTTATACGTTATACGTCATTCGTTATACGTTATACGTTATACATTATACGTTATACGTTATACGTTATACGTTATGCGTTATAGGATATACGTTATACGTTATACGTTGTACGTTATACGTTATACGTTGTACGTTATACGTTCTACGTTATACGTTATACGTTATACGTTGTACGTTATACGTTATACGTCATCCGTTATACGTTATACGTTATACGTTATACGTTCTACGTTATACGTTATACGTTAAACGTTGTACGTTATACGTTATACGTTATACGTTATACGTTATACGTTATACGTTATGCGTTATACGTTATACGTTATACGTTATACGTTATACGTTATACGTTATACGTTATACGTTATAGGTTATACGTTATACATTATACGTTATACGTTATACGTTATGCGTTATAGGATATACCTCATACGTTATACGTTGTACGTTATACGTTATACGTTATGCGTTATACGTCATGCGATATACGTTATACGTTATACGTTATACGTTATACGTTATACATTATACGTTATACGTTATACGTTATACGTTATACGTTATACGTTATACGTTATACGTTATACGTTATACGTTATACGTTATACATTATACGTTATACGTTATACGTTATACGTTATACGTTATACGTTATACGTTATACTATATACGACATACGTTATACGTTATACGTTATACGTTATACGTTATACGTTATACGTTATAAGTTATACGTTATACGTTATACGTTATACGTTATTCGTTATACGTTAGACGCTGTACGTTATACGTTATACGTTATACGTTATACGTTATACGTTATACGTTATACGTTATACGTTATACGTTATACGTTATACGTTATACGTTATACGTTATACGTTATACGTTATACGTTATACGTTATACGTTATACGTTATACGTTATACGTTATGCGTTATAGGATATACGTTATACGTTATACGTTGTACGTTATACGTTATACGTTATATGTTATACGTCATGCGATATACGTTATACGTTATTCGTTATACGTTATACGTTATACGTTATACGTTATGCGTTATACGTCATGCGATATACGTTATACGTTATACGTTATACGTTATACGTTATACGTTATACATTATACGTTATACGTTATACGTTATAAGTTATACGTTATACCTTATACGTTATACGTTATACGTTATACGTTATACGTTATACGTTATACGTTATACGTTATACGTTATACGTTATACGTTATACGTTATACGACATACGTTATACGTTATACGTTATACATTATACGTTATACGTTATACGTTATACGTTGTACGTTATACGTTATACGTTATACGTTATACGTTATACGTTATACGTTATACATTATACGTTATACGTTATACGTTATACGTTATACGTTATACGTTATACTATATACGACATACGTTATACGTTATACGTTATACGTTATACGTTATACGTTATACGTTATAAGTTATACGTTATACGTTATACGTTATACGTTATTCGTTATACGTTAGACGCTGTACGTTATACGTTATACGTTATACGTTATACGTTATACGTTATACGTTATACGTTATACGTTATACGTTATACGTTATACGTTATACGTTATACGTTATACGTTATACGTTATACGTTATACGTTATACGTTATACGTTATACGTTATACGTTATACGTTATACGTTATGCGTTATAGGATATACGTTATACGTTATACGTTGTACGTTATACGTTATACGTTATATGTTATACGTCATGCGATATACGTTATACGTTATTCGTTATACGGTATACGTTAAACGTTGTACGTTATACGTTATACGTTATACGTTATACGTTATACGTTATACGTTATACGTTATACGTTGTACGGTATACGTTATACATTATACGTTATACGCTATACGTTATACGTTATACGTTATACGTTATACGTTATACGTTATACGTTATACGTTATACGTTATACGTTATACGTTATACGTTATACGTTATTCGTTATACGTTATACGTTATACGTTATACATTATACGTTATACGTTATACGTTATACGTTATGCGTTATAGGATATACGTTATACGTTATACGTTGTACGTTATACGTTATACGTTGTACGTTATACGTTCTACGTTATACGTTATACGTTATACGTTGTACGTTATACGTTATACGTCATCCGTTATACGTTATACGTTATACGTTATACGTTCTACGTTATACGTTATACGTTATACGTTATACGTTATACGTTATACGTTATACGTTATACGTTATACGTTATACGTTATAGGTTATACGTTATACATTATACGTTATACGTTATACGTTATGCGTTATAGGATATACCTCATACGTTATACGTTGTACGTTATACGTTATACGTTATGCGTTATACGTCATGCGATATACGTTATACGTTATACGATATACGTTATACATTATACGTTATACGTTATACGTTATACGTTATACGTTATACGTTATACGTTATACTATATACGACATACGTTATACGTTATACATTATACGTTATACGTTATACGTTATACGTTATAAGTTATACGTTATACGTTATACGTTATACGTTATACGTTATACGTTATTCGTTATACGTTATACGTTATACATTATACGTTATACGTTATACGTTATACGTTATGCGTTATAGGATACACGTTATACGTTATACGTTGTACGTTATACGTTATACGTTGTACGTTATACGTTCTACGTTATACGTTATACGTTATACGTTGTACGTTATACGTTATACGTTGTACGTTATACGTTATACGTTATATATTATACGTCATGCGATATACGTTATACGTTATTCGTTATACGTTATACGTTATACGTTATACGTTATGCGTTATGCGTCATGCGATATACGATATACGTTATACGTTATACGTTATACGTTATACGTTATACATTATACGTTATACGTTATACGTTATAAGTTATACGTTATACCTTATGCGTTATACGTTATACGTTATACGTTATACGTTATACGTTATACGTTATACGTTATACGTTATACGTTATACGTTATACGTTATACGTTATACGTTATACGTTATACGTCATTCGTTATACGTTATACGTTATACATTATACGTTATACGTTATACGTTATACGTTATGCGTTATAGGATATACGTTATACGTTATACGTTGTACGTTATACGTTATACGTTGTACGTTATACGTTCTACGTTATACGTTATACGTTATACGTTGTACGTTATACGTTATACGTCATCCGTTATACGTTATACGTTATACGTTATACGTTCTACGTTATACGTTATACGTTAAACGTTGTACGTTATACGTTATACGTTATACGTTATACGTTATACGTTATACGTTATGCGTTATACGTTATACGTTATACGTTATACGTTATACGTTATACGTTATACGTTATACGTTATAGGTTATACGTTATACATTATACGTTATACGTTATACGTTATGCGTTATAGGATATACCTCATACGTTATACGTTGTACGTTATACGTTATACGTTGTACGTTATACGTTCTACGTTATACGTTATACGTTATACGTTGTACGTTATACGTTATACGTCATCCGTTATACGTTATACGTTATACGTTATACGTTATACGTTATACGTTATACGTTATACGTTATACGTTATACGTTATACATTATACGTTATACGTTATACGTTATACGTTATACGTTATACGTTATACGTTATACGTTATACGTTATACGTTATACGTTATACGTTATACGTTATACGTTATACGTCATTCGTTATACGTTATACGTTATACATTATACGTTATACGTTATACGTTATACGTTATGCGTTATAGGATATACGTTATACGTTATACGTTGTACGTTATACGTTATACGTTGTACGTTATACGTTCTACGTTATACGTTATACGTTATACGTTGTACGTTATACGTTATACGTCATCCGTTATACGTTATACGTTATACGTTATACGTTCTACGTTATACGTTATACGTTAAACGTTGTACGTTATACGTTATACGTTATACGTTATACGTTATACGTTATACGTTATGCGTTATACGTTATACGTTATACGTTATACGTTATACGTTATACGTTATACGTTATACGTTATAGGTTATACGTTATACATTATACGTTATACGTTATACGTTATGCGTTATAGGATATACCTCATACGTTATACGTTGTACGTTATACGTTATACGTTATGCGTTATACGTCATGCGATATACGTTATACGTTATACGTTATACGTTATACGTTATACATTATACGTTATACGTTATACGTTATACGTTATACGTTATACGTTATACGTTATACGTTATACGTTATACGTTATACGTTATACATTATACGTTATACGTTATACGTTATACGTTATACGTTATACGTTATACGTTATACTATATACGACATACGTTATACGTTATACGTTATACGTTATACGTTATACGTTATACGTTATAAGTTATACGTTATACGTTATACGTTATACGTTATTCGTTATACGTTAGACGCTGTACGTTATACGTTATACGTTATACGTTATACGTTATACGTTATACGTTATACGTTATACGTTATACGTTATACGTTATACGTTATACGTTATACGTTATACGTTATACGTTATACGTTATACGTTATACGTTATACGTTATGCGTAATAGGATATACGTTATACGTTATACGTTGTACGTTATACGTTATACGTTATATGTTATACGTCATGCGATATACGTTATACGTTATTCGTTATACGTTATACGTTATACGTTATACGTTATGCGTTATACGTCATGCGATATACGTTATACGTTATACGTTATACGTTATACGTTATACGTTATACATTATACGTTATACGTTATACGTTATAAGTTATACGTTATACCTTATACGTTATACGTTATACGTTATACGTTATACGTTATACGTTATACGTTATACGTTATACGTTATACGTTATACGTTATACGACATACGTTATACGTTATACGTTATACGTTATACGTTGTACGTTATACGTTATACGTTGTACGTTATACGTCCTACGTTATACGTTATACGTTATACGTTGTACGTTATACGTTATACGTCATCCGTTATACGTTATACGTTATACGTTATACGTTCTACGTTATACGTTATACGTTAAACGTTGTACGTTATACGTTATACGTTATACGTTATACGTTATACGTTATTCGTTATACGTTCTACGTTATACGTTATACGTTAAACGTTGTACGTTATACGTTATACGTTATACGTTATACGTTATACGTTATACGTTATACGTTATACGTTATACGTTATACGTTATACGTTATACGTTATACGTTATACGTTATACGTTATACGTTATACGTTATACGTTATACGTTATACGTTATACGTTATACGTTATACGTTATACGTTATACGTTATGCGTTATAGGATATACGTTATACGTTATACGTTGTACGTTATACGTTATACGTTCTACGTTATACGTTATACGTTAAACGTTGTACGTTATACGTTATACGTTATACGTTATACGTTATACGTTATACGTTATGCGTTATAGGATATACGTTATACGTTATACGTTGTACGTTATACGTTATACGTTATACGTTATACGTTATACGATATACGTTATAAGTTATACGTTATACGTTATACGTTATACGTTATACGTTATACGTTATACGTTATACGTTATACGTTATACGTTATACGTGATACGTTAGACGTTGTACGTTATACGTTCTACGTTATACGTTATACGTTAAACGTTGTACGTTATACGTTATACGTCATACGTTATACGTTATACGTTATACGTTCTACGTTATACGTTATACGTTAAACGTTGTACGTTATACGTTATAAGTTATACGTTATACGTTATACGTTATACGTTATACGTTATACGTTATACGTTATACGTTATTCGTTATACGATATACGTTATACGTTATACGTTATACGTTATACGTTATACGTTATACGTGATACGTTAGACGTTGTACGTTATACGTTCTACGTTATACGTTATACGTTAAACGTTGTACGTTATACGTTATACGTCATACGTTATACGTTATACGTTATACGTTCTACGTTATACGTTATACGTTAAACGTTGTACGTTATACGTTATACGTTATACGTTATACGTTATACGTTGTACGTTATACGTTATACGTTATACGTTATGTGTTATAGGATATACGTTATACGTTATACGTTGTACGTTATACGTTATACGTTATGCGTTATACGTCATGCGATATACGTTATACGTTATTCGTTATACGTTATACGTTATACGTTGTACGTTATACGTTATACGTTATACGTTATGCGTTATACGTTACACGTTATACGTTATACGTTATGCGTTATACGTCATGCGATATACGTTATACGTTATACGTTATACGTTATACGTTATACGTTATACATTATACGTTATACGTTATACGTAATACGTTATACGTTATACGTTATACGTTATACGTTATACGTTAAACGTTGTACGTTATACGTTATACGTCATACGTTATACGTTATACGTTATACGTTATACGTTATACGTTATACGTTATACGTTATACGTTATACGTTATACGTTATACGTTACACGTTATACGTTATACGTTATGCGTTATACGTCATGCGATATACGTTATACGTTATACGTTATACGTTATACGTCATACGTTATACGTTATACGTTATACGTTATACGTTATACGTTATACGTTATACGTTATACTTTATACGTTATACGTTATACGTTACACGTTATACGTTATACGTTATGCGTTATACGTCATGCGATATACGTTATACGTTATACGTTATACGTTATACGTTATACATTATACGTTATACGTTACACGTTATACGTTATACGTTATACGTTATACGTTATACGTTATACGTTATACGTTATACGTTATACGTTATACGTTATACGTTATACGTTATACGTTATACGTTATACGTTATACGTTATACATTATACGTTATACTATATACGTTATACGTTATACGTTATACGTTATACGTTATACGACATACGTTATACGTTATACGTTATACGTTATACGTTATACGTTATACGTTATACGTTATACGTTATACGTTATACGTTATACGTTATACGTTATACGTTATACGTTATACGTTATACGTTATACGTTATACGTTATACGTTATACGTTATACGTTATACGTTATACGTTATACGTTATACGTTATACGTTATACGTTATACGTTATACGTTATGCGTTATAGGATATACGTTATACGTTATACGTTGTACGTTATACGTTATACGTTCTACGTTATACGTTATACGTTATACGTTAAACGTTGTACGTTATACGTTATACGTTATACGTTATACGTTATACGTTATACGTTATACGTTATACGTTATACGTTACACGTTATACGTTATACGTTATACGTTATACGTTATACGTTATACGTTATACGTTATACGTTATACGTTATACGTTATACGTTATACGTTATGCGTTATAGGATATACGTTATACGTTATATGTTGTACGTTATACGTTATACGTTGTACGTTACACGTTCTACGTTATACGTTATAAGTTAAACGTTGTACGTTATACGTTATACGTCATACGTTATACGTTATACGTTATACGTTATACGTTATACGTTCTACGTTATACGTTATACGTTAAACGTTGTACGTTATACGTTATACGTTATACGTTATACGTTATACGTTATACGTTATACGTTATGCGTTATAGGATATACGTTATACGTTATACGTTGTACGTTATACGTTGTACGTTGTACGTTATACGTCATACGTTATACGTTATACGTTATACGTTCTACGTTATACGTTATACGTTAAACGTTATACGTTATACGTTATACGTTATACGTTATACGTTATACGTTATACGTTATACGTTATACGTTATACGTTCTACGTTATACGTTATACGTTAAACGTTGTACGTTATACGTTGTACGTTATACGTTATACGTTACACGTTATACGTTATACGTTATACGTTATACGTTATTCGTTATACGATATACGTTATACGTTATACGTTATACGTTATACGTTATACGTTATACGTTATACGTTATACGTTATACGTTATACGTTATACGTTATACGTTATACGTTATACGTTATACGTTGTACGTTAAACGTTGTACGTTATACGTTATACGTTATACGTTATACGTTATACGTTATACGTTATACGTTATACGTTATTCGTTATACGATATACGTTATACGTTATACGTTATACGTTATACGTTATACGTTATACGTGATACGTTAGACGTTGTACGTTATACGTTCTACGTTATACGTTATACGTTAAACGTTGTACGTTATACGTTATACGTCATACGTTATACGTTATACGTTATACGTTCTACGTTATACGTTATACGTTAAACGTTGTACGTTATACGTTATACGTTATACGTTATACGTTATACGTTGTACGTTATACGTTATACGATATACGTTATAAGTTATACGTTATACGTTATACGTTATACGTTATACGTTATACGTTATACGTTATACGTTATACGTTATACGTTATACGTGATACGTTAGACGTTGTACGTTATACGTTCTACGTTATACGTTATACGTTAAACGTTGTACGTTATACGTTATACGTCATACGTTATACGTTATACGTTATACGTTCTACGTTATACGTTATGCGTTATAGGATATACGTTATACGTTATACGTTGTACGTTATACGTTATACGTTCTACGTTATACGTTATACGTTAAACGTTGTACGTTATACGTTATACGTTATACGTTATACGTTATACGTTATACGTTATGCGTTATAGGATATACGTTATACGTTATACGTTGTACGTTATACGTTATACGTTATACGTTATACGTTATACGATATACGTTATAAGTTATACGTTATACGTTATACGTTATACGTTATACGTTATACGTTATACGTTATACGTTATACGTTATACGTTATACGTGATACGTTAGACGTTGTACGTTATACGTTCTACGTTATACGTTATACGTTAAACGTTGTACGTTATACGTTATACGTCATACGTTATACGTTATACGTTATACGTTCTACGTTATACGTTATACGTTAAACGTTGTACGTTATACGTTATAAGTTATACGTTATACGTTATACGTTATACGTTATACGTTATACGTTATACGTTATACGTTATTCGTTATACGATATACGTTATACGTTATACGTTATACGTTATACGTTATACGTTATACGTGATACGTTAGACGTTGTACGTTATACGTTCTACGTTATACGTTATACGTTAAACGTTGTACGTTATACGTTATACGTCATACGTTATACGTTATACGTTATACGTTCTACGTTATACGTTATACGTTAAACGTTGTACGTTATACGTTATACGTTATACGTTATACGTTATACGTTGTACGTTATACGTTATACGTTATACGTTATGTGTTATAGGATATACGTTATACGTTATACGTTGTACGTTATACGTTATACGTTATGCGTTATACGTCATGCGATATACGTTATACGTTATTCGTTATACGTTATACGTTATACGTTGTACGTTATACGTTATACGTTATACGTTATGCGTTATACGTTACACGTTATACGTTATACGTTATGCGTTATACGTCATGCGATATACGTTATACGTTATACGTTATACGTTATACGTTATACGTTATACATTATACGTTATACGTTATACGTAATACGTTATACGTTATACGTTATACGTTATACGTTATACGTTAAACGTTGTACGTTATACGTTATACGTCATACGTTATACGTTATACGTTATACGTTATACGTTATACGTTATACGTTATACGTTATACGTTATACGTTATACGTTATACGTTACACGTTATACGTTATACGTTATGCGTTATACGTCATGCGATATACGTTATACGTTATACGTTATACGTTATACGTCATACGTTATACGTTATACGTTATACGTTATACGTTATACGTTATACGTTATACGTTATACTTTATACGTTATACGTTATACGTTACACGTTATACGTTATACGTTATGCGTTATACGTCATGCGATATACGTTATACGTTATACGTTATACGTTATACGTTATACATTATACGTTATACGTTACACGTTATACGTTATACGTTATACGTTATACGTTATACGTTATACGTTATACGTTATACGTTATACGTTATACGTTATACGTTATACGTTATACGTTATACGTTATACGTTATACGTTATACATTATACGTTATACTATATACGTTATACGTTATACGTTATACGTTATACGTTATACGACATACGTTATACGTTATACGTTATACGTTATACGTTATACGTTATACGTTATACGTTATACGTTATACGTTATACGTTATACGTTATACGTTATACGTTATACGTTATACGTTATACGTTATACGTTATACGTTATACGTTATACGTTATACGTTATACGTTATACGTTATACGTTATACGTTATACGTTATACGTTATACGTTATACGTTATGCGTTATAGGATATACGTTATACGTTATACGTTGTACGTTATACGTTATACGTTCTACGTTATACGTTATACGTTATACGTTAAACGTTGTACGTTATACGTTATACGTTATACGTTATACGTTATACGTTATACGTTATACGTTATACGTTATACGTTACACGTTATACGTTATACGTTATACGTTATACGTTATACGTTATACGTTATACGTTATACGTTATACGTTATACGTTATACGTTATACGTTATGCGTTATAGGATATACGTTATACGTTATATGTTGTACGTTATACGTTATACGTTGTACGTTACACGTTCTACGTTATACGTTATAAGTTAAACGTTGTACGTTATACGTTATACGTCATACGTTATACGTTATACGTTATACGTTATACGTTATACGTTCTACGTTATACGTTATACGTTAAACGTTGTACGTTATACGTTATACGTTATACGTTATACGTTATACGTTATACGTTATACGTTATGCGTTATAGGATATACGTTATACGTTATACGTTGTACGTTATACGTTGTACGTTGTACGTTATACGTCATACGTTATACGTTATACGTTATACGTTCTACGTTATACGTTATACGTTAAACGTTATACGTTATACGTTATACGTTATACGTTATACGTTATACGTTATACGTTATACGTTATACGTTATACGTTCTACGTTATACGTTATACGTTAAACGTTGTACGTTATACGTTGTACGTTATACGTTATACGTTACACGTTATACGTTATACGTTATACGTTATACGTTATTCGTTATACGATATACGTTATACGTTATACGTTATACGTTATACGTTATACGTTATACGTTATACGTTATACGTTATCGTTATACGTTATACGTTATACGTTATACGTTATACGTTGTACGTTAAACGTTGTACGTTATACGTTATACGTTATACGTTATACGTTATACGTTATACGTTATACGTTATACGTTACACGTTATACGTTATACGTTATACGTTATACGTTATACGTTATACGTTATACGTTATACGTTACACGTTATACGTTATACGTTATGCGTTATACGTCATGCGATATACGTTATACGTTATACGTTATACGTTATACGTCATACGTTTTACGTTATACGTTATACGTTATACGTTATACGTTATACGTTATACGTTATACTTTATACGTTATACGTTATACGTTACACGTTATACGTTATACGTTATGCGTTATACGTCATGCGATATACGTTATACGTTATACGTTATACGTTATACGTTATACATTATACGTTATACGTTACACGTTATACGTTATACGTTATACGTTATACGTTATACGTTATACGTTATACGTTATACGTTATACGTTATACGTTATACGTTATACGTTATACGTTATACGTTATACGTTATACGTTATACGTTATACGTTATACGTTATGCGTTATAGGATATACGTTATACGTTATACGTTGTACGTTATACGTTATACGTTCTACGTTATACGTTATACGTTATACGTTAAACGTTGTACGTTATACGTTATACGTTATACGTTATACGTTATACGTTATACGTTATACGTTATACGTTATACGTTACACGTTATACGTTATACGTTATACGTTATACGTTATACGTTATACGTTATACGTTATACGTTATACGTTATACGTTATACGTTATACGTTATGCGTTATAGGATATACGTTATACGTTATATGTTGTACGTTATACGTTATACGTTGTACGTTACACGTTCTACGTTATACGTTATAAGTTAAACGTTGTACGTTATACGTTATACGTCATACGTTATACGTTATACGTTATACGTTATACGTTATACGTTCTACGTTATACGTTATACGTTAAACGTTGTACGTTATACGTTATACGTTATACGTTATACGTTATACGTTATACGTTATACGTTATGCGTTATAGGATATACGTTATACGTTATACGTTGTACGTTATACGTTGTACGTTGTACGTTATACGTCATACGTTATACGTTATACGTTATACGTTCTACGTTATACGTTATACGTTAAACGTTATACGTTATACGTTATACGTTATACGTTATACGTTATACGTTATACGTTATACGTTATACGTTATACGTTCTACGTTATACGTTATACGTTAAACGTTGTACGTTATACGTTGTACGTTATACGTTATACGTTACACGTTATACGTTATACGTTATACGTTATACGTTATTCGTTATACGATATACGTTATACGTTATACGTTATACGTTATACGTTATACGTTATACGTTATACGTTATACGTTATACGTTATACGTTATACGTTATACGTTATACGTTACACGTTATACGTTATGCGTTATAGGATATACGTTATACGTTATATGTTGTACGTTATACGTTATACGTTGTACGTTATACGTTCTACGTTATACGTTATAAGTTAAACGTTGTACGTTATACGTTATACGTCATACGTTATACGTTATACGTTATACGTTATACGTTCTACGTTATACGTTATACGTTAAACGTTGTACGTTATACGTTATACGTTATACGTTATACGTTATACGTTATACGTTATACGTTATACGTTATGCGTTATAGGATATACGTTATACGTTATACGTTGTACGTTATACGTTATACGTTATACGTTATACGTTATACGATATACGTTATAAGTTATACGTTATACGTTATACGTTATACGTTATACGTTATACGTTATACGTTATACGTTATACGTTATACGTTATACGTTATACATTATACGTTATACGTTATGCGTTATAGGATATACGTTATACGTTATACGTTATACGTTATACGTTATACGTTATACGTTATACGTTATACGTTATACGTTATACGTTATACGTTATACGTTATACATTATACGTTATACGTTATACGTTATGCGTTATAGGATATACGTTATACGTTATACGTTGTACCTTATACGTTGTACGTTATGCGTTATACGTCATGCGATATACGTTATACGTTATACGTTATACGTTATACGTTATACATTATACGTTATACGTTATACGTTATACGTTATACGTTATACGTTATACGTTATACGTTATACGTTATACGTTATACGTTATACGTTATACGTTATTCGTTATACGTTATACGTTATACGTTATACATTATACGTTATACGTTATACGTTATACGTTATACGTTATACGTTATACGTTATACGACATACGTTATAAGTATACGTAATACGTTATACGTTATAAGTTATACGTTATACGTTATACGTTATACGTTATACGTTATACGTTATACGTTATACGTTATACGTTATACGTTATACGTTATACGTTATACGTTATACGTTATACGTTATACGTTATACGTTATACGTGATACGTTAGACGTTGTACGTTATACGTTCTACGTTATACGTTATACGTTAAACGTTGTACGTTATACGTTATACGTCATACGTTATACGTTATACGTTATACGTTCTACGTTATACGTTATACGTTAAACGTTGTACGTTATACGTTATAAGTTATACGTTATACGTTATACGTTATACGTTATACGTTATACGTTATACGTTATACGTTATTCGTTATCCGATATACGTTATACGTTATACGTTATACGTTGTACGTTATACGTGATACGTTAGACGTTGTACGTTATACGTTCTACGTTATACGTTATACGTTAAACGTTGTACGTTATACGTTATACGTTATACGTTATACGTCATACGTTATACGTTATACGTTATACGTTCTACGTTATACGTTATACGTTAAACGTTGTACGTTATACGTTATACGTTATACGTTATACGTTATACGTTATACGTTATACGTTATACGTTATACGTTATACGTTATAACGTTATACGTTATACGTTATACGTTATACGTTATACATTATACGTTATACGTTATACGTTATACGTTATACGTTATACGTTATACGTTATACGACATACGTTATAAGTTATACGTAATACGTTATACGTTATAAGTTATACGTTATACGTTATACGTTATACGTTATACGTTATACGTTATACGTTATACGTTATACGTTATACGTTATACGTTATACGTTATACGTTATACGTTATACGTTATACGTTATACGTTATACGTGATACGTTAGACGTTGTACGTTATACGTTCTACGTTATACGTTATACGTTAAACGTTGTACGTTATACGTTATACGTCATACGTTATACGTTATACGTTATACGTTCTACGTTATACGTTATACGTTAAACGTTATACGTTATACGTTATACGTTATACGTTATACGTTATACGTTATACGTTATACGTTATACGTTATACGTTATACGTTATACGTTATACGTTATACGTTATACGTTATACGTTATACGTTATACGTTATACGTTATACGTTATACGTTATACGTTATACGTTATACGTTATACGTTATGCGTTATAGGATATACGTTATACGTTATACGTTGTACGTTATACGTTATACGTTCTACGTTATACGTTATACGTTAAACGTTGTACGTTATACGTTATACGTTATACGTTATACGTTATACGTTATACGTTATACGTTATGCGTTATAGGATATACGTTATACGTTATACGTTGTACGTTATACGTTATACGTTATACGTTAT
Organism: Ptiloglossa arizonensis; assembly: GCF_051014685.1. Classification (NCBI taxonomy): domain Eukaryota; kingdom Metazoa; phylum Arthropoda; class Insecta; order Hymenoptera; family Colletidae; genus Ptiloglossa; species Ptiloglossa arizonensis. The sequence continues at coordinate 116,230 of NW_027478901.1, forward strand.
ACGTTATACGATATACGTTATAAGTTGTACGTTATACGTTATACGTTATACGTTATACGTTATACGTTATACGTTATACGTTATACGTTATACGTTATACGTGATACGTTAGACGTTGTACGTTATACGTTCTACGTTATACGTTATACGTTAAACGTTGTACGTTATACGTTATACGTCATACGTTATACGTTATACGTTATACGTTCTACGTTATACGTTATACGTTAAACGTTGTACGTTATACGTTATAAGTTATACGTTATACGTTATACGTTATACGTTATACGTTATACGTTATACGTTATACGTTATTCGTTATACGATATACGTTATACGTTATACGTTATACGTTATACGTTATACGTTATACGTGATACGTTAGACGTTGTACGTTATACGTTCTACGTTCTACGTTATACGTTATACGTTAAACGTTGTACGTTATAGGTTATACGTCATACGTTATACGTTATTCGTTATACGTTCTACGTTATACGTTATACGTTAAACGTTGTACGTTATACGTTATACGTTATACGTTATACGTTATACGTTATACGTTATACGTTATACGTTATACGTTATACGTTGTACGTTATACGTTATACGTTATACGTTATACGTTATACGTTATACGTTATACGTTATACGTTATACGTTATACGTTATACGTTATACGTTATACGTTATACGTTATACATTATACGTTATACGTTATACGTTATACGTTATACGTTATACGTTATACGTTATACGACATACGTTATAAGTTATACGTAATACGTTATACGTTATAAGTTATACGTTTTACGTTATACGTTATACGTTGTACGTTATACGTTATACGTTATACGTTATACGTTATACGTTATACGTTATACGTTATACGTTATACGTTATACGTTATACGTTATACGTTATACGTTATACGTTATACGTTATACGTTAAACGTTGTACGTTATACGTTATACGTCATACGTTATACGTTATACGTTATACGTTATACGTTATACGTTATACGTTATACGTTATACGTTATACGTTATACGTTATACGTTATACGTTAAACGTTGTACGTTATACGTTATACGTCATACGTTATACGTTATACGTTATACGTTATACGTTATACGTTATACGTTATACGTTATACGTTATACGTTATACGTTGTACGTTATACGTTATACGTCATACGTTATACGTTATACGTTATACGTCATACGTTATACGTTATACGTTATACGTTATACGTTATACGTTATACGTTATACGTTATACGTTAAACGTTGTACGCTATACGTTATACGTTATACGTTATACGTTATACGTTATACGTTGTACGTTATACGTTATACGTTATACGTTATACGTTATACGTTATACGTTATACGTTATACGTTATACCTTATACGTTATACGTTATACGCTATACGTTATACATTATACGTTATACGTTGAACGTTGTACGATATACGTTATACGTTATACGTTATACGTTATAAGTTATACGTTATACGTTAAACGTTGTACGTTATACGTTATACGTCATACGTTATACGTTATACGTTATACGTCATACGTTATACGTTATACGTTATACGTTATACGTTATACGTTATACGTTATACGTTATACGTTAAACGTTGTACGTTATACGTTATACGTCATACGTTATACGTTATACGTTATACGTTATACGTTATACGTTATACGTTATACGTTATACGTTATACGTTATACGTTATACGTTATACGTTATACGTTATACGTTAAACGTTGTACGTTATACGTTATACGTCATACGTTATACGTTATACGTTATACGTTATACGTTATACGTTATACGTTATACGTTATACGTTATACCTTATACGTTATACGTTATACGCTATACGTTATACATTATACGTTATACGTTGAACGTTGTACGATATACGTTATACGTTATACGTTATACGTTATAAGTTATACGTTATACGTTAAACGTTGTACGTTATACGTTATACGTCATACGTTATACGTTATACGTTATACGTCATACGTTATACGTTATACGTTATACGTTATACGTTATACGTTATACGTTATACGTTATACGTTAAACGTTGTACGCTATACGTTATACGTTATACGTTATACGTTATACGTTATACGTTGTACGTTATACGTTATACGTTATACGTTATACGTTATACGTTATACGTTATACGTTATACGTTATACGTTATACGTTATACGTTATACGTTATACGATATACGTTATACGTTATACGTTATACGTTATACGTTATACGTTATACGTTATACGTTATACGTTATGCGTTATACGTTATACGTTATGCGTTATAGGATATACGTTATACGTTATACGTTGTACGTTATACGTTATACGCTATACGTTATACGTTATACGTTGGACGTTATACGTTATACGTTATACGTTATACGCTATACGTTATACGTTATACGTTATACGTTATACGTTATACGTTATACGTTCTACGTTATACGTTATACGTTAAACGTTGTACGTTATACGTTATACGTCATACGTTATACGTTATACGTTATACGTTATACGTTATACGTTATACGTTATACGTTATACGTTAAACGTTGTACGTTATACGTTATACGTCATACGTTATACGTTATACGTTATACGTTATACGTTATACGTTATACGTTATACGTTATACGTTATACCTTATACGTTATACGTTATACGCTATACGTTATACATTATACGTTATACGTTGAACGTTGTACGATATACGTTATACGTTATACGTTATACGTTATACGTTATAAGTTATACGTTATACGTTAAACGTTGTACGTTATACGTTATACGTCATACGTTATACGTTATACGTTATACGTTATACGTTCTACGTTATACGTTATACGTTAAACGTTGTACGTTATACGTTATACGTTATACGTTATTCGTTATACGTTATACGTTATACGTTATACGTTATACGTTATACGTTATACGTTATACGTTATACGTTATACGTTATACGTTATGCGTTATAGGATATACGTTATACGTTATACGTTGTACGTTATACGTTATACGTTGTACGTTATACGTTCTACGTTATACGTTATACGTTAAACGTTGTACGCTATACGTTATACGTTATACGTTATACGTTATACGTTATACGTTGTACGTTATACGTTATACGTTATACGTTATACGTTATACGTTATACGTTATACGTTATACGTTATACGTTATACGATATACGATATACGTTATACGTTATACGTTATATTATACGTTATACATTATACGTTATGTGTTATAGGATATACGTTATACGTTAAACGTTATTCGTTATACGTTAAACGTTATACGTTATACGTTATACGTTATACGTTATACGTTATACGTTATACGTCATACGTTATACGTTATACGTTATAAGTTATACGTTATACGTTATACGTAATATGTAATACGTCATACGTTTTACGTTAATCGTTATACGTTATACGTTATACGTTATACGTTATACGTTATACGTTATACGTTATACGTTATACGTTGTACGTTATACGTTATACGTTATACGTTATACGACATACGTTATACGTTATACGTTATACGTTATACGTTGTACGATATACGTTATACGTTATACGTTATACGTTATACGTTATACGTTATACGTTATACGTTATACGTTATACGTTATGCGTTATAGGATATACGTTATACGTTATACGTTGTACGTTATACGTTATACGCTATACGTTATACGTTATACGTTGGACGTTATACGTTATACGTTATACGTTATACGTTATACGCTATACGTTATACGTTATACGTTATACGTTATACGTTATACGTTGTACGTTATACGTTATACGTTATACGATATACGTTATACGTTATACGTTATACGTTATACGTTATACGTTATACGATATACGTTATACGTTATACGTTATACGTTATATTATACGTTATACATTATACGTTATGTGTTATAGGATATACGTTATACGTTATACGTTGTACGTTATACGTTATACATTATACGTTATACGTTATACGTTATACGTTAAACGTTGTACGTTATACGTTATACGTTATACGTTATACGTTATACGTTATACGTTATACGTTATACGTTATACGTTATACGTCATACCTTATACCATATACGTTATACGTTATACGTTATACGTTATACATTATACGTTATACGTTGAACGTTGTACGATATACGTTATACGTTATACGTTATACGTTATACGTTATACGTTAAACGTTGTACGTTATTCGTTATACGTCATACGTTATACGTTATACGTTATACGTTATACGTTCTACGTTATACGTTATACGTTATACGTTAAACGTTGTACGTTATACGTTATACGTTATACGTTATTCGTTATACGTTATACGTTATACGTTATACGTTATACGTTATACGTTATACGTTATACGTTATACGTTATACGTTATACGTTATACGTTATACGTTATACGTTATACGTTATACGTTATACGTTATACGTTAAACGTTGTACGTTAAACGTTATACGTCATACGTTATACGTTATACGTTATACGTTATACGTTATACGTTATACGTTATACGTTATACGTTATACGTTATACGTTATACGTTATACGTTATACGTTACACGTTATACGTTATACGTTATGCGTTATACGTCATGCGATATACGTTATACGTTATACGTTATACGTTATACGTTATACATTATACGTTAAACGTTGTACGTTATACGTTATACGTTATACGTTATACGTTATACGTTATACGTTATACGTTATACGTTATGCGTTATAGGATATACGTTATACGTTATACGTTGTACGTTATACGTTATACGTTATACGTTATACGTTATACGATATACGTTATAAGTTATACGTTATACGTTATACGTTATACGTTATACGTTATACGTTATACGTTATACGTTATACGTTATACGTTATACGTTATACGTGATACGTTAGACGTTGTACGTTATACGTTCTACGTTATACGTTATACGTTAAACGTTGTACGTTATACGTTATACGTCATACGTTATACGTTATACGTTATACGTTCTACGTTATACGTTATACGTTAAACGTTGTACGTTATACGTTATACGTTATACGTTATACGTTATACGTTATACGTTATACGTTATACGTTATACGTTATGTGTTATAGGATATACGTTATACGTTATACGTTGTACGTTATACGTTATACGTTATGCGTTATACGTCATGCGATATACGTTATACGTTATTCGTTATACGTTATACGTTATACGTTGTACGTTATACGTTATACGTTATACGTTATGCGTTATACGTTACACGTTATACGTTATACGTTATGCGTTATACGTCATGCGATATACGTTATACGTTATACGTTATACGTTATACGTTATACGTTATACATTATACGTTATACGTTATACGTAATACGTTATACGTTATACGTTATACGTTATACGTTATACGTTAAACGTTGTACGTTATACGTTATACGTCATACGTTATACGTTATACGTTATACGTTATACGTTATACGTTATACGTTATACGTTATACGTTATACGTTATACGTTATACGTTACACGTTATACGTTATACGTTATGCGTTATACGTCATGCGATATACGTTATACGTTATACGTTATACGTTATACGTTATACATTATACGTTATACGTTATACGTTATACGTTATACGTTATACGTTATACGTTATACGTTATACGTTATACGTTATACGTTATACGTTATACGTTATACGTTATACGTTATACGTTATACGTTACACGTTATACGTTATACGTTATGCGTTATACGTCATGCGATATACGTTATACGTTATACGTTATACGTTATACGTTATACGTTATACGTTATACGTTATACGTTATACGTTATACGTTATACATTATACGTTAAACGTTGTACGTTATACGTTATACGTTATACGTTATACGTTATACGTTATACGTTATACGTTATACGTTATGCGTTATAGGATATACGTTATACGTTATACGTTGTACGTTATACGTTATACGTTATACGTTATACGTTATACGATATACGTTATAAGTTATACGTTATACGTTATACGTTATACGTTATACGTTATACGTTATACGTTATACGTTATACGTTATACGTTATACGTTATACGTGATACGTTAGACGTTGTACGTTATACGTTCTACGTTATACGTTATACGTTAAACGTTGTACGTTATACGTTATACGTCATACGTTATACGTTATACGTTATACGTTCTACGTTATACGTTATACGTTAAACGTTGTACGTTATACGTTATACGTTATACGTTATACGTTATACGTTATACGTTATACGTTATACGTTATACGTTATACGTTATGTGTTATAGGATATACGTTATACGTTATACGTTGTACGTTATACGTTATACGTTATGCGTTATACGTCATGCGATATACGTTATACGTTATTCGTTATACGTTATACGTTATACGTTGTACGTTATACGTTATACGTTATACGTTATGCGTTATACGTTACACGTTATACGTTATACGTTATGCGTTATACGTCATGCGATATACGTTATACGTTATACGTTATACGTTATACGTTATACGTTATACATTATACGTTATACGTTATACGTAATACGTTATACGTTATACGTTATACGTTATACGTTATACGTTAAACGTTGTACGTTATACGTTATACGTCATACGTTATACGTTATACGTTATATGTTATACGTTATACGTTATACGTTATACGTTATACGTTATACGTTATACGTTATACGTTACACGTTATACGTTATACGTTATGCGTTATACGTCATGCGATATACGTTATACGTTATACGTTATACGTTATACGTTATACATTATACGTTATACGTTATACGTTATACGTTATACGTTATACGTTATACGTTATACGTTATACGTTATACGTTATACGTTATACGTTATACGTTATACGTTATACGTTATACGTTATACGTTATACGTTATACGTTATACGTTATACGTTATACGTTATACGTTATACGACATACGTTATACGTTATACGTTATACGTTATACGTTATACGTTATACGTTATACGTTATACGTTATACGTTATACGTTATACGTTATACGTTATACGTTATACGTTATACGTTATACGTTATACGTTATACGTTATACGTTATACGTTATACGTTATACGTTATACGTTATACGTTATACGTTATACGTTATACGTTATACGTTATGCGTTATAGGATATACGTTATACGTTATACGTTGTACGTTATACGTTATACGTTCTACGTTATACGTTATACGTTAAACGTTGTACGTTATACGTTATACGTTATACGTTATACGTTATACGTTATACGTTATACGTTATACGTTACACGTTATACGTTATACGTTATACGTTATACGTTATACGTTATACGTTATACGTTATACGTTATACGTTATACGTTATACGTTATACGTTATACGTTATGCGTTATAGGATATACGTTATACGTTATATGTTGTACGTTATACGTTATACGTTGTACGTTACACGTTCTACGTTATACGTTATAAGTTAAACGTTGTACGTTATACGTTATACGTCATACGTTATACGTTATACGTTATACGTTATACGTTATACGTTCTACGTTATACGTTATACGTTAAACGTTGTACGTTATACGTTATACGTTATACGTTATACGTTATACGTTATACGTTATACGTTATACGTTATGCGTTATAGGATATACGTTATACGTTATACGTTGTACGTTATGCGTTGTACGTTATACGTTATACGTCATACGTTATACGTTATACGTTATACGTTCTACGTTATACGTTATACGTTAAACGTTGTACGTTATACGTTATACGTTATACGTTATACGTTATACGTTATACGTTATACGTTATACGTTATACGTTATACGTTCTACGTTATACGTTATACGTTAAACGTTGTACGTTATACGTTATACGTTATACGTTATACGTTATACGTTATACGTTATACGTTATACGTTATACGTTATTCGTTATACGATATACGTTATACGTTATACGTTATACGTTATACGTTATACGTTATACGTTATACGTTATACGTTACACGTTATACGTTATACGTTATACGTTATACGTTATACGTTATACGTTATACGTTATACGTTATACGTTATACGTTATACGTTATACGTTATGCGTTATAGGATATACGTTATACGTTATATGTTGTATGTTATACGTTATACGTTGTACGTTATACGTTCTACGTTATACGTTATAAGTTAAACGTTGTACGTTATACGTTATACGTCATACGTTATACGTTATACGTTATACGTTATACGTTCTACGTTATACGTTATACGTTAAACGTTGTACGTTATACGTTATACGTTATACGTTATACGTTATACGTTATACGTTATACGTTATACGTTATGCGTTATAGGATATACGTTATACGTTATACGTTGTACGTTATACGTTATACGTTATACGTTATACGTTATACGATATGCGTTATAAGTTATACGTTATACGTTATACGTTATACGTTATACGTTACACGTTATACGTTATACGTTATACGTTATACGTTATACGTTATACGTTATACGTTATACGTTATGCGTTATAGGATATACGTTATAGGATATACGTTGTACGCTATACGTTATACGTTGTACGTTATACGTTCTACGTTATACGTTATACGTTATACGTTATACGTTATACGTTATACGTTAGACGCTATACGTTATACGTTATACGTTATACGTTATACGTTATACGTTATACGTTATACGTTATACGTTATACGTTATACGTTATACGTTATACGTTATACATTATACGTTATACGTTATACGTTATGCGTTATAGGATATACGTTATACGTTATACGTTGTACCTTATACGTTGTACGTTATGCGTTATACGTCATGCGATATACGTTATACGTTATACGTTATACGTTATACGTTATACATTATACGTTATACGTTATACGTTATACGTTATACGTTATACGTTATACGTTATACGTTTTACGTTATACGTTATACGTTATACGTTATACGTTATACGTTATACGTTATACGTTATACATTATACGTTATACGTTATACGTTATACGTTATACGTTATACGTTATACGTTATACGTTATACGTTATACGTTATACGTTATACGTTATACGTTATACGTTATACGTTATACGTTATACGTTATACGTTATACGTTATACGTTATACGTTATACGTTACACGTTATACGTTATACGTTATGCGTTATAGGATATACGTTATACGTTATACGTTGTACGTTATACGTTATACGTTCTACGTTATACGTTATACGTCAAACGTTGTACGTTATACGTTATACGTTATACGTTATACGTTATACGTTATACGTTATACGTTATGCGTTATAGGATATACGTTATACGTTATACGTTGTACGTTATACGTTATACGTTATACGTTACACGTTATACGATATACGTTATAAGTTATACGTTATACGTTATACGTTATACGTTATACGTTATACGTTATACGTTATACGTTATACGTTATACGTTATACGTTATACGTTATACGTTATACGTTATACGTTATACGTTATACGTTATACGTTATACGTTATACGTTATACGTTATACGTTATACGTTATGCGTTATAGGATATACGTTATAGGATATACGTTGTACGCTATACGTTATACGTTGTACGTTATACGTTCTACGTTATACGTTATACGTTATACGTTATACGTCATACGTTATACGTTAGACGCTATACGTTATACGTTATACGTTATACGTTATACGTTATACGTTATACGTTATACGTTATACGTTATACGTTATACGTTATACGTTATACGTTATACATTATACGTTATACGTTATACGTTATGCGTTATAGGATATACGTTATACGTTATACGTTGTACCTTATACGTTGTACGTTATGCGTTATACGTCATGCGATATACGTTATACGTTATACGTTATACGTTATACGTTATACATTATACGTTATACGTTATACGTTATACGTTATACGTTATACGTTATACGTTATACGTTATACGTTATACGTTATACGTTATACGTTATACGTTATACGTTATACGTTATACGTTATACATTATACGTTATACGTTATACGTTATACGTTATACGTTATACGTTATACGTTATACGACATACGTTATAAGTGATACGTTATACGTTATACGTTATACGTTATACGTTATACGTTATACGATATACGTTATACGTTATACGTTATACGTTATACGTTATACGTTATACGTTATACGTTATACGTTATACGTTATACGTTACACGTTATACGTTATACGTTATGCGTTATAGGATATACGTTATACGTTATACGTTGTACGTTATACGTTATACGTTCTACGTTATACGTTATACGTCAAACGTTGTACGTTATACGTTATACGTTATACGTTATACGTTATACGTTATACGTTATGCGTTATAGGATATACGTTATACGTTATACGTTGTACGTTATACGTTATACGTTATACGTTATACGTTATACGATATACGTTATAAGTTATACGTTATACGTTATACGTTATACGTTATACGTTATACGTTATACGTTATACGTTATACGTTATACGTTATACGTTATACGTGATACGTTAGACGTTGTACGTTATACGTTCTACGTTATACGTTATACGTTAAACGTTGTACGTTATACGTTATACGTCATACGTTATACGTTATACGTTATACGTTCTACGTTATACGTTATACGTTAAACGTTGTACGTTATACGTTATAAGTTATACGTTATACGTTATACGTTATACGTTATACGTTATACGTTATACGTTATACGTTATTCGTTATACGATATACGTTATACGTTATACGTTATACGTTATACGTTATACGTGATACGTTAGACGTTGTACGTTATACGTTCTACGTTATACGTTATACGTTAAACGTTGTACGTTATACGTTATACGTCATACGTTATACGTTATACGTTATACGTTCTACGTTATACGTTATACGTTAAACGTTGTACGTTATACGTTATACGTTATACGTTATACGTTATACGTTATACGTTATACGTTATACGTTATACGTTATACGTTATACGTTATACGTTATACGTTATACGTTATACGTTATACGTTATACGTTATACGTTATACGTTATACGTTATACGTTATACGTTATACGTTATACGTTATACGTTATGCGTTATAGGATATACGTTATACGTTATACGTTGTACGTTATACGTTATACGTTCTACGTTATACGTTATACGTTAAACGTTGTACGTTATACGTTATACGTTATACGTTATACGTTATACGTTATACGTTATGCGTTATAGGATATACGTTATACGTTATACGTTGTACGTTATACGTTATACGTTATACGTTATACGTTATACGATATACGTTATAAGTTATACGTTATACGTTATACGTTATACGTTATACGTTATACGTTATACGTTATACGTTATACGTTATACGTTATACGTGATACGTTAGACGTTGTACGTTATACGTTCTACGTTATACGTTATACGTTAAACGTTGTACGTTATACGTTATACGTCATACGTTATACGTTATACGTTATACGTTCTACGTTATACGTTATACGTTAAACGTTGTACGTTATACGTTATAAGTTATACGTTATACGTTATACGTTATACGTTATACGTTATACGTTATACGTTTTACGTTATTCGTTATACGATATACGTTATACGTTATACGTTATACGTTATACGTTATACGTTATACGTGATACGTTAGACGTTGTACGTTATACGTTCTACGTTATACGTTATACGTTAAACGTTGTACGTTATACGTTATACGTCATACGTTATACGTTATACGTTATACGTTCTACGTTATACGTTATACGTTAAACGTTGTACGTTATACGTTATACGTTATACGTTATACGTTATACGTTGTACGTTATACGTTATACGTTATACGTTATGTGTTATAGGATATACGTTATACGTTATACGTTGTACGTTATACGTTATACGTTATGCGTTATACGTCATGCGATATACGTTATACGTTATTCGTTATACGTTATACGTTATACGTTGTACGTTATACGTTATACGTTATACGTTATGCGTTATACGTTACACGTTATACGTTATACGTTATGCGTTATACGTCATGCGATATACGTTATACGTTATACGTTATACGTTATACGTTATACGTTATACATTATACGTTATACGTTATACGTAATACGTTATACGTTATACGTTATACGTTATACGTTATACGTTAAACGTTGTACGTTATACGTTATACGTCATACGTTATACGTTATACGTTATACGTTATACGTTATACGTTATACGTTATACGTTATACGTTATACGTTATACGTTATACGTTACACGTTATACGTTATACGTTATGCGTTATACGTCATGCGATATACGTTATACGTTATACGTTATACGTTATACGTCATACGTTATACGTTATACGTTATACGTTATACGTTATACGTTATACGTTATACGTTATACTTTATACGTTATACGTTATACGTTACACGTTATACGTTATACGTTATGCGTTATACGTCATGCGATATACGTTATACGTTATACGTTATACGTTATACGTTATACATTATACGTTATACGTTACACGTTATACGTTATACGTTATACGTTATACGTTATACGTTATACGTTATACGTTATACGTTATACGTTATACGTTATACGTTATACGTTATACGTTATACGTTATACGTTATACGTTATACATTATACGTTATACTATATACGTTATACGTTATACGTTATACGTTATACGTTATACGACATACGTTATACGTTATACGTTATACGTTATACGTTATACGTTATACGTTATACGTTATACGTTATACGTTATACGTTATACGTTATACGTTATACGTTATACGTTATACGTTATACGTTATACGTTATACGTTATACGTTATACGTTATACGTTATACGTTATACGTTATACGTTATACGTTATACGTTATACGTTATACGTTATACGTTATGCGTTATAGGATATACGTTATACGTTATACGTTGTACGTTATACGTTATACGTTCTACGTTATACGTTATACGTTATACGTTAAACGTTGTACGTTATACGTTATACGTTATACGTTATACGTTATACGTTATACGTTATACGTTATACGTTATACGTTACACGTTATACGTTATACGTTATACGTTATACGTTATACGTTATACGTTATACGTTATACGTTATACGTTATACGTTATACGTTATACGTTATGCGTTATAGGATATACGTTATACGTTATATGTTGTACGTTATACGTTATACGTTGTACGTTACACGTTCTACGTTATACGTTATAAGTTAAACGTTGTACGTTATACGTTATACGTCATACGTTATACGTTATACGTTATACGTTATACGTTATACGTTCTACGTTATACGTTATACGTTAAACGTTGTACGTTATACGTTATACGTTATACGTTATACGTTATACGTTATACGTTATACGTTATGCGTTATAGGATATACGTTATACGTTATACGTTGTACGTTATACGTTGTACGTTGTACGTTATACGTCATACGTTATACGTTATACGTTATACGTTCTACGTTATACGTTATACGTTAAACGTTATACGTTATACGTTATACGTTATACGTTATACGTTATACGTTATACGTTATACGTTATACGTTATACGTTCTACGTTATACGTTATACGTTAAACGTTGTACGTTATACGTTGTACGTTATACGTTATACGTTACACGTTATACGTTATACGTTATACGTTATACGTTATTCGTTATACGATATACGTTATACGTTATACGTTATACGTTATACGTTATACGTTATACGTTATACGTTATACGTTATACGTTATACGTTATACGTTATACGTTATACGTTATACGTTGTACGTTAAACGTTGTACGTTATACGTTATACGTTATACGTTATACGTTATACGTTATACGTTATACGTTATACGTTACACGTTATACGTTATACGTTATACGTTATACGTTATACGTTATACGTTATACGTTATACGTTATACGTTATACGTTATACGTTATACGTTATACGTTATGCGTTATAGGATATACGTTATACGTTATATGTTGTACGTTATACGTTATACGTTGTACGTTATACGTTCTACGTTATACGTTATAAGTTAAACGTTGTACGTTATACGTTATACGTCATACGTTATACGTTATACGTTATACGTTATACGTTCTACGTTATACGTTATACGTTAAACGTTGTACGTTATACGTTATACGTTATACGTTATACGTTATACGTTATACGTTATACGTTATACGTTATGCGTTATAGGATATACGTTATACGTTATACGTTGTACGTTATACGTTATACGTTATACGTTATACGTTATACGATATACGTTATAAGTTATACGTTATACGTTATACGTTATACGTTATACGTTATACGTTATACGTTATACGTTATACGTTATACGTTATACGTTATACGTTATACGTTATACGTTATGCGTTATAGGATATACGTTATACGTTATACGTTATACGTTATACGTTATACGTTATACGTTATACGTTATACGTTATACGTTATACGTTATACGTTATACGTTATACATTATACGTTATACGTTATACGTTATGCGTTATAGGATATACGTTATACGTTATACGTTGTACCTTATACGTTGTACGTTATGCGTTATACGTCATGCGATATACGTTATACGTTATACGTTATACGTTATACGTTATACATTATACGTTATACGTTATACGTTATACGTTATACGTTATACGTTATACGTTATACGTTATACGTTATACGTTATACGTTATACGTTATACGTTATACGTTATACGTTATACGTTATACGTTATACATTATACGTTATACGTTATACGTTATACGTTATACGTTATACGTTATACGTTATACGACATACGTTATAAGTTATACGTAATACGTTATACGTTATAAGTTATACGTTATACGTTATACGTTATACGTTATACGTTATACGTTATACGTTATACGTTATACGTTATACGTTATACGTTATACGTTATACGTTATACGTTATACGTTATACGTTATACGTTATACGTGATACGTTAGACGTTGTACGTTATACGTTCTACGTTATACGTTATACGTTAAACGTTGTACGTTATACGTTATACGTCATACGTTATACGTTATACGTTATACGTTCTACGTTATACGTTATACGTTAAACGTTGTACGTTATACGTTATAAGTTATACGTTATACGTTATACGTTATACGTTATACGTTATACGTTATACGTTATACGTTATGCGTTATACGTTATACGTTATACGTTATACGTTATACGTTATACGTTGTACGTTATACGTTATACGTTATACGTTATACGTTAGACGTTGTACGTTATACGTTATACGTTATACGTTATACGCTATACGTTATACGTTATACGTTATACGTTATACGTTATACGTTATACGTTATACGTTATACGTTATACGTTATACGTTATACGTTATACGTTATACGTTATACGTTATACGTTACACGTTATACGTTATACGTTATACGTTATACGTTATACGTTATACGTTATACGTTATACGTTATACGTTATACGTTATACGTTATACGATATACGTAATATGTAATACGTCATACGTTTTACGTTAATCGTTATACGTTATACGTTATACGCTATACGTTATACGTTATACGTTATACGTTATACGTTATACGTTAAACGTTGTACGTTATACGTTATACGTTATACGTTATACGTTATACGTTATACGTTATACGTTATGCGTTATACGTTATACGTTATACGTTATACGTTATACGTTATACGTTATACGTTATACGCTATACGTTATACGTTATACGTTATACGTTATACGTTATACGTTATACGTTATTCGTTATACGTTATACGTTATACGTTATACGTTATACGTTATACGTTATACGTTATACGTTATACGTTATACGTTATACGTTATACGTTATACGTTATACGTTATACGTTATACGTTATACGTTATACGTTATACGTTTTACGTTATACGTTATGCGTTATACGTTATGCGTTATACGTTATACGTTATACGTTATACGTTATACGTTATACGTTATACGTTATACGTTATACGATATACGTAATATGTAATACGTCATACGTTTTACGTTAATCGTTATACGTTATACGTTATACGCTATACGTTATACGTTATACGTTATACGTTATACGTTATACGTTATACGTTATGCGTTATACGTTATACGTTATACGTTATACGTTATACGTTATACGTTGTACGTTATACGTTATACGTTATACGTTATACGTTAGACGTTGTACGTTATACGTTATACGTTATACGTTATACGCTATACGTTATACGTTATACGTTATACGTTATACGTTATACGTTATACGTTATACGTTATACGTTATACGTTATACGTTATACGTTATACGTAATACGTTATACGTTATACGTTACACGTTATACGTTATACGTTATACGTTATACGTTATACGTTATACGTTATACGTTATACGTTATACGTTATACGTTATACGTTATACGTTATACGTTATGCGTTATAGGATATACGTTATACGTTATACGTTGTACGTTATACGTTATACGTTATATGTTATACGTCATGCGATATACGTTATACGTTATTCGTTATACGGTATACGTTATACGTTGTACGTTATACGTTCTACGTTATACGTTATACGTTATACGTTTTACGTTATACGTTATGCGTTATACGTTATACGTTGTACGTTATACGTTATACGTTATACGTTATACGTTATACGTTGTACGGTATACGTTATACGTTATACGTTATACGCTATACGTTATACGTTAAACGTTGTACGTTATACGTTATACGTCATACGTTATACGTTATACGTTATACGTTATACGTTCTACGTTATACGTTATACGTTAAACGTTGTACGTTATACGTTATACGTTATACGTTATACGTTATACGTTATACGTTATACGTTATACGTTTACGTTATACCTTATACGTTATACGTTATACGTTATACGTTATACATTATACGTTGTACGTTGAACGATGTACGTTATACGTTATACGTTATACGTTATACGTTATACGTTATACGTTATACGTTATACGTTATACGTTATACGTTATACGTTATACGTTATACGTTATACGTTATACGTTATACGACATACGTTATACGTTATACGTTATACGTTATACGTTATACGTTATACGTTATACGTTATACGTTATACGTTATACGTTATGCGTTATAGGATATACGTTATACGTTATACGTTGTACGTTATACGTTATACGTTGTACGTTATACGTTCTACGTTATACGTTATACGTTAAACGTTGTACATTATACGTTATACGTCATACGTTATACGTTATACGTTATGCGTTATAGGATATACGTTATACGTTATACGTTGTACGTTATACGTTATACGTTGTACGTTATACGTTCTACGTTATACGTTATACGTTATACGTTATACGTTATACGTTATACGTTATACATTATACGTTATACGTTATACATTATACGTTATACGTTATACATTATGCGTTATAGGATATACCTCATACGTTATACGTTGTACGTTATACGTTATACGTTATGCGTTATACGTCATGCGATATACGTTATACGTTATACGTTATACGTTATACGTTATACATTATACGTTATACGTTATACGTTATACGTTATACGTTATTCGTTATACGTTATACGTTATACGTTATACGTTATACGTTATACATTATACGTTATACGTTATACGTTATACGTTATACGTTATACGTTATGCGTTATAGGATATACGTTATACGTTATACGTTGTACGTTATACGTTATACGTTGTACGTTATACGTTATACGTTATACGTTATACGTTAAACGTTGTACGTTATACGTTATACGTCATACGTTATACGTTATACGTTATACGTTATACGTTCTACGTTATGCGTTATACGTTAAACGTTGTACGTTATACGTTATACGTTATACGTTATACGTTATACGTTATACGTTATACGTTATACGTTATACGTTCTACGTTATGCGTTATACGTTAAACGTTGTACGTTATACGTTATACGTTATACGTTATACGTTATACGTTATACGTTATACGTTATACGTTATACGTTATACGTTATACGTTATACCTTATACGTTATACGATATACGTTATACGTTATACATTATTCGTTGTACGTTGAACGTTGTACGTTATACGTTATACGTTATACGTTATACGTTATACGTTATACGTTATACGTTATACGTTATACGTTATACGTTATACGTTATACGTTATACGTTATACGTTATACGTTATGCGTAATAAGTTATACGTTATACGTTATACGTTATACGTTATTCGTTATACGTTAGACGCTGTACGTTATACGTTATACGTTATACGTTATACGTTATACGTTATGCGTTATAGGATATACCTCATACGTTATACGTTGTACGTTATACGTTATTCGTTATACGTTATACGTTATACATTATACGTTATACGTTATACGTTATACGTTATGCGTTATAGGATATACGTTATACGTTATACGTTGTACGTTATACGTTATACGTTGTACGTTATACGTTCTACGTTATACGTTATACGTTATACGTTGTACGTTATACGTTATACGTCATCCGTTATACGTTATACGTTATACGTTATACGTTCTACGTTATACGTTATACGTTAAACGTTGTACGTTATACGTTATACGTTATACGTTATACGTTATATGTTATACGTTATGCGTTATACGTTATACGTTATACGTTATACGTTATACGTTATACGTTATACGTTATACGTTATAGGTTATACGTTATACATTATACGTTATACGTTATACGTTATGCGTTATAGGATATACCTCATACGTTATACGTTGTACGTTATACGTTATACGTTATGCGTTATACGTCATGCGATATACGTTATACGTTATACGTTATACGTTATACGTTATACATTATACGTTATACGTTATACGTTATACGTTATACGTTATACGTTATACGTTATACGTTATACGTTATACGTTATACGTTATACATTATACGTTATACGTTATACGTTATACGTTATACGTTATACGTTATACTATATACGACATACGTTATACGTTATACGTTATACGTTATACGTTATACGTTATACGTTATAAGTTATACGTTATACGTTATACGTTATACGTTATTCGTTATACGTTAGACGCTGTACGTTATACGTTATACGTTATACGTTATACGTTATACGTTATACGTTATACGTTATACGTTATACGTTATACGTTATACGTTATACGTTATACGTTATACGTTATACGTTATACGTTATACGTTATACGTTATACGTTATACGTTATACGTTATGCGTTATAGGATATACGTTATACGTTATACGTTGTACGTTATACGTTATACGTTATATGTTATACGTCATGCGATATACGTTATACGTTATTCGTTATACGGTATACGTTAAACGTTGTACGTTATACGTTATACGTTATACGTTATACGTTATACATTATACGTTATACGTTATACGTTATACGTTATGCGTTATAGGATATACGTTATACGTTATACGTTGTACGTTATACGTTATACGTCATCCGTTATACGTTATACGTTATACGTTATACGTTCTACGTTATACGTTATACGTTAAACGTTGTACGTTATACGTTATACGTTATACGTTATACGTTATATGTTATACGTTATGCGTTATACGTTATACGTTATACGTTATACGTTATACGTTATACGTTATACGTTATACGTTATAGGTTATACGTTATACATTATACGTTATACGTTATACGTTATGCGTTATAGGATATACCTCATACGTTATACGTTGTACGTTATACGTTATACGTTATGCGTTATACGTCATGCGATATACGTTATACGTTATACGTTATACGTTATACGTTATACATTATACGTTATACGTTATACGTTATACGTTATACGTTATACGTTATACGTTATACGTTATACGTTATACGTTATACGTTATACATTATACGTTATACGTTATACGTTATACGTTATACGTTATACGTTATACTATATACGACATACGTTATACGTTATACGTTATACGTTATACGTTATACGTTATACGTTATAAGTTATACGTTATACGTTATACGTTATACGTTATTCGTTATACGTTAGACGCTGTACGTTATACGTTATACGTTATACGTTATACGTTATACGTTATACGTTATACGTTATACGTTATACGTTATACGTTATACGTTATACGTTATACGTTATACGTTATACGTTATACGTTATACGTTATACGTTATACGTTATACGTTATGCGTTATAGGATATACGTTATACGTTATACGTTGTACGTTATACGTTATACGTTATATGTTATACGTCATGCGATATACGTTATACGTTATTCGTTATACGGTATACGTTAAACGTTGTACGTTATACGTTATACGTTATACGTTATACGTTATACGTTATACGTTATACGTTATACGTTGTACGGTATACGTTATACATTATACGTTATACGCTATACGTTACACGTTATACGTTATACGTTATACGTTATACGTTATACGTTATACGTTATACGTTATACGTTATACGTTATACGTTATACGTTATACGTTATTCGTTATACGTTATACGTTATACATTATACGTTATACGTTATACGTTATACGTTATGCGTTATAGGATATACGTTATACGTTATACGTTGTACGTTATACGTTATACGTTGTACGTTATACGTTCTACGTTATACGTTATACGTTATACGTTGTACGTTATACGTTATACGTCATCCGTTATACGTTATACGTTATACGTTATACGTTCTACGTTATACGTTATACGTTAAACGTTGTACGTTATACGTTATACGTTATACGTTATACGTTATACGTTATACGTTATGCGTTATACGTTATACGTTATACGTTATACGTTATACGTTATACGTTATACGTTATACGTTATAGGTTATACGTTATACATTATACGTTATACGTTATACGTTATGCGTTATAGGATATACCTCATACGTTATACGTTGTACGTTATACGTTATACGTTATGCGTTATACGTCATGCGATATACGTTATACGTTATACGATATACGTTATACGTTATACATTATACGTTATACGTTATACGTTATACGTTATACGTTATACGTTATACGTTATACGTTATACGTTATACGTTATACGTTATACATTATACGTTATACGTTATACGTTATACGTTATACGTTATACGTTATACGTTATACGTTATACTATATACGACATACGTTATACGTTATACATTATACGTTATACGTTATACGTTATACGTTATAAGTTATACGTTATACGTTATACGTTATACGTTATACGTTATACGTTATTCGTTATACGTTATACGTTATACATTATACGTTATACGTTATACGTTATACGTTATGCGTTATAGGATACACGTTATACGTTATACGTTGTACGTTATACGTTATACGTTGTACGTTATACGTTCTACGTTATACGTTATACGTTATACGTTGTACGTTATACGTTATACGTTGTACGTTATACGTTATACGTTATATATTATACGTCATGCGATGTACGTTATACGTTATTCGTTATACGTTATACGTTATACGTTATACGTTATGCGTTATGCGTCATGCGATATACGATATACGTTATACGTTATACGTTATACGTTATACGTTATACATTATACGTTATACGTTATACGTTATAAGTTATACGTTATACCTTATGCGTTATACGTTATACGTTATACGTTATACGTTATACGTTATACGTTATACGTTATACGTTATACGTTATACGTTATACGTTATACGTTATACGTTATACGTCATTCGTTATACGTTATACGTTATACATTATACGTTATACGTTATACGTTATACGTTATGCGTTATAGGATATACGTTATACGTTATACGTTGTACGTTATACGTTATACGTTGTACGTTATACGTTCTACGTTATACGTTATACGTTATACGTTGTACGTTATACGTTATACGTCATCCGTTATACGTTATACGTTATACGTTATACGTTCTACGTTATACGTTATACGTTAAACGTTGTACGTTATACGTTAT
This sequence comes from Ptiloglossa arizonensis, assembly GCF_051014685.1. Lineage (NCBI taxonomy): Eukaryota > Metazoa > Arthropoda > Insecta > Hymenoptera > Colletidae > Ptiloglossa > Ptiloglossa arizonensis. The sequence goes on from NW_027478901.1 coordinate 138,716, forward strand.
ACGTTGTACGTTATACGTTATGCGTTATAGGATACACGTTATACGTTATACGTTGTACGTTATACGTTATACGTTGTACGTTATACGTTCTACGTTATACGTTATACGTTATACGTTGTACGTTATACGTTATACGTTGTACGTTATACGTTATACGTTATATATTATACGTCATGCGATATACGTTATACGTTATTCGTTATACGTTATACGTTATACGTTATACGTTATGCGTTATGCGTCATGCGATATACGATATACGTTATACGTTATACGTTATACGTTATACGTTATACATTATACGTTATACGTTATACGTTATAAGTTATACGTTATACCTTATGCGTTATACGTTATACGTTATACGTTATACGTTATACGTTATACGTTATACGTTATACGTTATACGTTATACGTTATACGTTATACGTTATACGTCATTCGTTATACGTTATACGTTATACATTATACGTTATACGTTATACGTTATACGTTATGCGTTATAGGATATACGTTATACGTTATACGTTGTACGTTATACGTTATACGTTGTACGTTATACGTTCTACGTTATACGTTATACGTTATACGTTGTACGTTATACGTTATACGTCATCCGTTATACGTTATACGTTATACGTTATACGTTCTACGTTATACGTTATACGTTAAACGTTGTACGTTATACGTTATACGTTATACGTTATACGTTATACGTTATACGTTATGCGTTATACGTTATACGTTATACGTTATACGTTATACGTTATACGTTATACGTTATACGTTATAGGTTATACGTTATACATTATACGTTATACGTTATACGTTATGCGTTATAGGATATACCTCATACGTTATACGTTGTACGTTATACGTTATACGTTATGCGTTATACGTCATGCGATATACGTTATACGTTATACGTTATACGTTATACGTTATACATTATACGTTATACGTTATACGTTATACGTTATACGTTATACGTTATACGTTATACGTTATACGTTATACGTTATACGTTATACATTATACGTTATACGTTATACGTTATACGTTATACGTTATACGTTATACGTTATACTATATACGACATACGTTATACGTTATACGTTATACGTTATACGTTATACGTTATACGTTATAAGTTATACGTTATACGTTATACGTTATACGTTATTCGTTATACGTTAGACGCTGTACGTTATACGTTATACGTTATACGTTATACGTTATACGTTATACGTTATACGTTATACGTTATACGTTATACGTTATACGTTATACGTTATACGTTATACGTTATACGTTATACGTTATACGTTATACGTTATACGTTATACGTTATGCGTTATAGGATATACGTTATACGTTATACGTTGTACGTTATACGTTATACGTTATATGTTATACGTCATGCGATATACGTTATACGTTATTCGTTATACGTTATACGTTATACGTTATACGTTATGCGTTATACGTCATGCGATATACGTTATACGTTATACGTTATACGTTATACGTTATACGTTATACATTATACGTTATACGTTATACGTTATAAGTTATACGTTATACCTTATACGTTATACGTTATACGTTATACGTTATACGTTATACGTTATACGTTATACGTTATACGTTATACGTTATACGTTATACGACATACGTTATACGTTATACGTTATACATTATACGTTATACGTTATACGTTATACGTTGTACGTTATACGTTATACGTTATACGTTATACGTTATACGTTATACGTTATACATTATACGTTATACGTTATACGTTATACGTTATACGTTATACGTTATACTATATACGACATACGTTATACGTTATACGTTATACGTTATACGTTATACGTTATACGTTATAAGTTATACGTTATACGTTATACGTTATACGTTATTCGTTATACGTTAGACGCTGTACGTTATACGTTATACGTTATACGTTATACGTTATACGTTATACGTTATACGTTATACGTTATACGTTATACGTTATACGTTATACGTTATACGTTATACGTTATACGTTATACGTTATACGTTATACGTTATACGTTATACGTTATACGTTATACGTTATACGTTATGCGTTATAGGATATACGTTATACGTTATACGTTGTACGTTATACGTTATACGTTATATGTTATACGTCATGCGATATACGTTATACGTTATTCGTTATACGGTATACGTTAAACGTTGTACGTTATACGTTATACGTTATACGTTATACGTTATACGTTATACGTTATACGTTATACGTTGTACGGTATACGTTATACATTATACGTTATACGCTATACGTTATACGTTATACGTTATACGTTATACGTTATACGTTATACGTTATACGTTATACGTTATACGTTATACGTTATACGTTATACGTTATTCGTTATACGTTATACGTTATACGTTATACATTATACGTTATACGTTATACGTTATACGTTATGCGTTATAGGATATACGTTATACGTTATACGTTGTACGTTATACGTTATACGTTGTACGTTATACGTTCTACGTTATACGTTATACGTTATACGTTGTACGTTATACGTTATACGTCATCCGTTATACGTTATACGTTATACGTTATACGTTCTACGTTATACGTTATACGTTATACGTTATACGTTATACGTTATACGTTATACGTTATACGTTATACGTTATACGTTATAGGTTATACGTTATACATTATACGTTATACGTTATACGTTATGCGTTATAGGATATACCTCATACGTTATACGTTGTACGTTATACGTTATACGTTATGCGTTATACGTCATGCGATATACGTTATACGTTATACGATATACGTTATACATTATACGTTATACGTTATACGTTATACGTTATACGTTATACGTTATACGTTATACTATATACGACATACGTTATACGTTATACATTATACGTTATACGTTATACGTTATACGTTATAAGTTATACGTTATACGTTATACGTTATACGTTATACGTTATACGTTATTCGTTATACGTTATACGTTATACATTATACGTTATACGTTATACGTTATACGTTATGCGTTATAGGATACACGTTATACGTTATACGTTGTACGTTATACGTTATACGTTGTACGTTATACGTTCTACGTTATACGTTATACGTTATACGTTGTACGTTATACGTTATACGTTGTACGTTATACGTTATACGTTATATATTATACGTCATGCGATATACGTTATACGTTATTCGTTATACGTTATACGTTATACGTTATACGTTATGCGTTATGCGTCATGCGATATACGATATACGTTATACGTTATACGTTATACGTTATACGTTATACATTATACGTTATACGTTATACGTTATAAGTTATACGTTATACCTTATGCGTTATACGTTATACGTTATACGTTATACGTTATACGTTATACGTTATACGTTATACGTTATACGTTATACGTTATACGTTATACGTTATACGTCATTCGTTATACGTTATACGTTATACATTATACGTTATACGTTATACGTTATACGTTATGCGTTATAGGATATACGTTATACGTTATACGTTGTACGTTATACGTTATACGTTGTACGTTATACGTTCTACGTTATACGTTATACGTTATACGTTGTACGTTATACGTTATACGTCATCCGTTATACGTTATACGTTATACGTTATACGTTCTACGTTATACGTTATACGTTAAACGTTGTACGTTATACGTTATACGTTATACGTTATACGTTATACGTTATACGTTATGCGTTATACGTTATACGTTATACGTTATACGTTATACGTTATACGTTATACGTTATACGTTATAGGTTATACGTTATACATTATACGTTATACGTTATACGTTATGCGTTATAGGATATACCTCATACGTTATACGTTGTACGTTATACGTTATACGTTATGCGTTATACGTCATGCGATATACGTTATACGTTATACGTTATACGTTATACGTTATACATTATACGTTATACGTTATACGTTATACGTTATACGTTATACGTTATACGTTATACGTTATACGTTATACGTTATACGTTATACATTATACGTTATACGTTATACGTTATACGTTATACGTTATACGTTATACGTTATACTATATACGACATACGTTATACGTTATACGTTATACGTTATACGTTATACGTTATACGTTATAAGTTATACGTTATACGTTATACGTTATACGTTATTCGTTATACGTTAGACGCTGTACGTTATACGTTATACGTTATACGTTATACGTTATACGTTATACGTTATACGTTATACGTTATACGTTATACGTTATACGTTATACGTTATACGTTATACGTTATACGTTATACGTTATACGTTATACGTTATACGTTATGCGTAATAGGATATACGTTATACGTTATACGTTGTACGTTATACGTTATACGTTATATGTTATACGTCATGCGATATACGTTATACGTTATTCGTTATACGTTATACGTTATACGTTATACGTTATGCGTTATACGTCATGCGATATACGTTATACGTTATACGTTATACGTTATACGTTATACGTTATACATTATACGTTATACGTTATACGTTATAAGTTATACGTTATACCTTATACGTTATACGTTATACGTTATACGTTATACGTTATACGTTATACGTTATACGTTATACGTTATACGTTATACGTTATACGACATACGTTATACGTTATACGTTATACGTTATACGTTGTACGTTATACGTTATACGTTGTACGTTATACGTCCTACGTTATACGTTATACGTTATACGTTGTACGTTATACGTTATACGTCATCCGTTATACGTTATACGTTATACGTTATACGTTCTACGTTATACGTTATACGTTAAAGGTTGTACGTTATACGTTATACGTTATACGTTATACGTTATACGTTATTCGTTATACGTTCTACGTTATACGTTATACGTTAAACGTTGTACGTTATACGTTATACGTTATACGTTATACGTTATACGTTATACGTTATACGTTATACGTTATACGTTATACGTTATACGTTATACGTTATACGTTATACGTTATACGTTATACGTTATACGTTATACGTTATACGTTATACGTTATACGTTATACGTTATACGTTATACGTTATACGTTATGCGTTATAGGATATACGTTATACGTTATACGTTGTACGTTATACGTTATACGTTCTACGTTATACGTTATACGTTAAACGTTGTACGTTATACGTTATACGTTATACGTTATACGTTATACGTTATACGTTATGCGTTATAGGATATACGTTATACGTTATACGTTGTACGTTATACGTTATACGTTATACGTTATACGTTATACGATATACGTTATAAGTTATACGTTATACGTTATACGTTATACGTTATACGTTATACGTTATACGTTATACGTTATACGTTATACGTTATACGTGATACGTTAGACGTTGTACGTTATACGTTCTACGTTATACGTTATACGTTAAACGTTGTACGTTATACGTTATACGTCATACGTTATACGTTATACGTTATACGTTCTACGTTATACGTTATACGTTAAACGTTGTACGTTATACGTTATAAGTTATACGTTATACGTTATACGTTATACGTTATACGTTATACGTTATACGTTATACGTTATTCGTTATACGATATACGTTATACGTTATACGTTATACGTTATACGTTATACGTTATACGTGATACGTTAGACGTTGTACGTTATACGTTCTACGTTATACGTTATACGTTAAACGTTGTACGTTATACGTTATACGTCATACGTTATACGTTATACGTTATACGTTCTACGTTATACGTTATACGTTAAACGTTGTACGTTATACGTTATACGTTATACGTTATACGTTATACGTTGTACGTTATACGTTATACGTTATACGTTATGTGTTATAGGATATACGTTATACGTTATACGTTGTACGTTATACGTTATACGTTATGCGTTATACGTCATGCGATATACGTTATACGTTATTCGTTATACGTTATACGTTATACGTTGTACGTTATACGTTATACGTTATACGTTATGCGTTATACGTTACACGTTATACGTTATACGTTATGCGTTATACGTCATGCGATATACGTTATACGTTATACGTTATACGTTATACGTTATACGTTATACATTATACGTTATACGTTATACGTAATACGTTATACGTTATACGTTATACGTTATACGTTATACGTTAAACGTTGTACGTTATACGTTATACGTCATACGTTATACGTTATACGTTATACGTTATACGTTATACGTTATACGTTATACGTTATACGTTATACGTTATACGTTATACGTTACACGTTATACGTTATACGTTATGCGTTATACGTCATGCGATATACGTTATACGTTATACGTTATACGTTATACGTCATACGTTATACGTTATACGTTATACGTTATACGTTATACGTTATACGTTATACGTTATACTTTATACGTTATACGTTATACGTTACACGTTATACGTTATACGTTATGCGTTATACGTCATGCGATATACGTTATACGTTATACGTTATACGTTATACGTTATACATTATACGTTATACGTTACACGTTATACGTTATACGTTATACGTTATACGTTATACGTTATACGTTATACGTTATACGTTATACGTTATACGTTATACGTTATACGTTATACGTTATACGTTATACGTTATACGTTATACATTATACGTTATACTATATACGTTATACGTTATACGTTATACGTTATACGTTATACGACATACGTTATACGTTATACGTTATACGTTATACGTTATACGTTATACGTTATACGTTATACGTTATACGTTATACGTTATACGTTATACGTTATACGTTATACGTTATACGTTATACGTTATACGTTATACGTTATACGTTATACGTTATACGTTATACGTTATACGTTATACGTTATACGTTATACGTTATACGTTATACGTTATACGTTATGCGTTATAGGATATACGTTATACGTTATACGTTGTACGTTATACGTTATACGTTCTACGTTATACGTTATACGTTATACGTTAAACGTTGTACGTTATACGTTATACGTTATACGTTATACGTTATACGTTATACGTTATACGTTATACGTTATACGTTACACGTTATACGTTATACGTTATACGTTATACGTTATACGTTATACGTTATACGTTATACGTTATACGTTATACGTTATACGTTATACGTTATGCGTTATAGGATATACGTTATACGTTATATGTTGTACGTTATACGTTATACGTTGTACGTTACACGTTCTACGTTATACGTTATAAGTTAAACGTTGTACGTTATACGTTATACGTCATACGTTATACGTTATACGTTATACGTTATACGTTATACGTTCTACGTTATACGTTATACGTTAAACGTTGTACGTTATACGTTATACGTTATACGTTATACGTTATACGTTATACGTTATACGTTATGCGTTATAGGATATACGTTATACGTTATACGTTGTACGTTATACGTTGTACGTTGTACGTTATACGTCATACGTTATACGTTATACGTTATACGTTCTACGTTATACGTTATACGTTAAACGTTATACGTTATACGTTATACGTTATACGTTATACGTTATACGTTATACGTTATACGTTATACGTTATACGTTCTACGTTATACGTTATACGTTAAACGTTGTACGTTATACGTTGTACGTTATACGTTATACGTTACACGTTATACGTTATACGTTATACGTTATACGTTATTCGTTATACGATATACGTTATACGTTATACGTTATACGTTATACGTTATACGTTATACGTTATACGTTATACGTTATACGTTATACGTTATACGTTATACGTTATACGTTATACGTTGTACGTTAAACGTTGTACGTTATACGTTATACGTTATACGTTATACGTTATACGTTATACGTTATACGTTATACGTTACACGTTATACGTTATACGTTATACGTTATACGTTATACGTTATACGTTATACGTTATACGTTACACGTTATACGTTATACGTTATGCGTTATACGTCATGCGATATACGTTATACGTTATACGTTATACGTTATACGTCATACGTTATACGTTATACGTTATACGTTATACGTTATACGTTATACGTTATACGTTATACTTTATACGTTATACGTTATACGTTACACGTTATACGTTATACGTTATGCGTTATACGTCATGCGATATACGTTATACGTTATACGTTATACGTTATACGTTATACATTATACGTTATACGTTACACGTTATACGTTATACGTTATACGTTATACGTTATACGTTATACGTTATACGTTATACGTTATACGTTATACGTTATACGTTATACGTTATACGTTATACGTTATACGTTATACGTTATACGTTATACGTTATACGTTATGCGTTATAGGATATACGTTATACGTTATACGTTGTACGTTATACGTTATACGTTCTACGTTATACGTTATACGTTATACGTTAAACGTTGTACGTTATACGTTATACGTTATACGTTATACGTTATACGTTATACGTTATACGTTATACGTTATACGTTACACGTTATACGTTATACGTTATACGTTATACGTTATACGTTATACGTTATACGTTATACGTTATACGTTATACGTTATACGTTATACGTTATGCGTTATAGGATATACGTTATACGTTATATGTTGTACGTTATACGTTATACGTTGTACGTTACACGTTCTACGTTATACGTTATAAGTTAAACGTTGTACGTTATACGTTATACGTCATACGTTATACGTTATACGTTATACGTTATACGTTATACGTTCTACGTTATACGTTATACGTTAAACGTTGTACGTTATACGTTATACGTTATACGTTATACGTTATACGTTATACGTTATACGTTATGCGTTATAGGATATACGTTATACGTTATACGTTGTACGTTATACGTTGTACGTTGTACGTTATACGTCATACGTTATACGTTATACGTTATACGTTCTACGTTATACGTTATACGTTAAACGTTATACGTTATACGTTATACGTTATACGTTATACGTTATACGTTATACGTTATACGTTATACGTAATACGTTCTACGTTATACGTTATACGTTAAACGTTGTACGTTATACGTTGTACGTTATACGTTATACGTTACACGTTATACGTTATACGTTATACGTTATACGTTATTCGTTATACGATATACGTTATACGTTATACGTTATACGTTATACGTTATACGTTATACGTTATACGTTATACGTTATACGTTATACGTTATACGTTATACGTTATACGTTACACGTTATACGTTATGCGTTATAGGATATACGTTATACGTTATATGTTGTACGTTATACGTTATACGTTGTACGTTATACGTTCTACGTTATACGTTATAAGTTAAACGTTGTACGTTATACGTTATACGTCATACGTTATACGTTATACGTTATACGTTATACGTTCTACGTTATACGTTATACGTTAAACGTTGTACGTTATACGTTATACGTTATACGTTATACGTTATACGTTATACGTTATACGTTATACGTTATGCGTTATAGGATATACGTTATACGTTATACGTTGTACGTTATACGTTATACGTTATACGTTATACGTTATACGATATACGTTATAAGTTATACGTTATACGTTATACGTTATACGTTATACGTTATACGTTATACGTTATACGTTATACGTTATACGTTATACGTTATACATTATACGTTATACGTTATGCGTTATAGGATATACGTTATACGTTATACGTTATACGTTATACGTTATACGTTATACGTTATACGTTATACGTTATACGTTATACGTTATACGTTATACGTTATACATTATACGTTATACGTTATACGTTATGCGTTATAGGATATACGTTATACGTTATACGTTGTACCTTATACGTTGTACGTTATGCGTTATACGTCATGCGATATACGTTATACGTTATACGTTATACGTTATACGTTATACATTATACGTTATACGTTATACGTTATACGTTATACGTTATACGTTATACGTTATACGTTATACGTTATACGTTATACGTTATACGTTATACGTTATTCGTTATACGTTATACGTTATACGTTATACATTATACGTTATACGTTATACGTTATACGTTATACGTTATACGTTATACGTTATACGACATACGTTATAAGTTATACGTAATACGTTATACGTTATAAGTTATACGTTATACGTTATACGTTATACGTTATACGTTATACGTTATACGTTATACGTTATACGTTATACGTTATACGTTATACGTTATACGTTATACGTTATACGTTATACGTTATACGTGATACGTTAGACGTTGTACGTTATACGTTCTACGTTATACGTTATACGTTAAACGTTGTACGTTATACGTTATACGTCATACGTTATACGTTATACGTTATACGTTCTACGTTATACGTTATACGTTAAACGTTGTACGTTATACGTTATAAGTTATACGTTATACGTTATACGTTATACGTTATACGTTATACGTTATACGTTATACGTTATTCGTTATCCGATATACGTTATACGTTATACGTTATACGTTGTACGTTATACGTGATACGTTAGACGTTGTACGTTATACGTTCTACGTTATACGTTATACGTTAAACGTTGTACGTTATACGTTATACGTTATACGTTATACGTCATACGTTATACGTTATACGTTATACGTTCTACGTTATACGTTATACGTTAAACGTTGTACGTTATACGTTATACGTTATACGTTATACGTTATACGTTATACGTTATACGTTATACGTTATACGTTATACGTTATACGTTATACGTTATACGTTATACGTTATACGTTATACATTATACGTTATACGTTATACGTTATACGTTATACGTTATACGTTATACGTTATACGACATACGTTATAAGTTATACGTAATACGTTATACGTTATAAGTTATACGTTATACGTTATACGTTATACGTTATACGTTATACGTTATACGTTATACGTTATACGTTATACGTTATACGTTATACGTTATACGTTATACGTTATACGTTATACGTTATACGTTATACGTGATACGTTAGACGTTGTACGTTATACGTTCTACGTTATACGTTATACGTTAAACGTTGTACGTTATACGTTATACGTCATACGTTATACGTTATACGTTATACGTTCTACGTTATACGTTATACGTTAAACGTTATACGTTATACGTTATACGTTATACGTTATACGTTATACGTTATACGTTATACGTTATACGTTATACGTTATACGTTATACGTTATACGTTATACGTTATACGTTATACGTTATACGTTATACGTTATACGTTATACGTTATACGTTATACGTTATACGTTATACGTTATACGTTATGCGTTATAGGATATACGTTATACGTTATACGTTGTACGTTATACGTTATACGTTCTACGTTATACGTTATACGTTAAACGTTGTACGTTATACGTTATACGTTATACGTTATACGTTATACGTTATACGTTATACGTTATGCGTTATAGGATATACGTTATACGTTATACGTTGTACGTTATACGTTATACGTTATACGTTATACGTTATACGATATACGTTATAAGTTGTACGTTATACGTTATACGTTATACGTTATACGTTATACGTTATACGTTATACGTTATACGTTATACGTTATACGTGATACGTTAGACGTTGTACGTTATACGTTCTACGTTATACGTTATACGTTAAACGTTGTACGTTATACGTTATACGTCATACGTTATACGTTATACGTTATACGTTCTACGTTATACGTTATACGTTAAACGTTGTACGTTATACGTTATAAGTTATACGTTATACGTTATACGTTATACGTTATACGTTATACGTTATACGTTATACGTTATTCGTTATACGATATACGTTATACGTTATACGTTATACGTTATACGTTATACGTTATACGTGATACGTTAGACGTTGTACGTTATACGTTCTACGTTCTACGTTATACGTTATACGTTAAACGTTGTACGTTATAGGTTATACGTCATACGTTATACGTTATTCGTTATACGTTCTACGTTATACGTTATACGTTAAACGTTGTACGTTATACGTTATACGTTATACGTTATACGTTATACGTTATACGTTATACGTTATACGTTATACGTTATACGTTGTACGTTATACGTTATACGTTATACGTTATACGTTATACGTTATACGTTATACGTTATACGTTATACGTTATACGTTATACGTTATACGTTATACGTTATACGTTATACGTTATACATTATACGTTATACGTTATACGTTATACGTTATACGTTATACGTTATACGTTATACGACATACGTTATAAGTTATACGTAATACGTTATACGTTATAAGTTATACGTTTTACGTTATACGTTATACGTTGTACGTTATACGTTATACGTTATACGTTATACGTTATACGTTATACGTTATACGTTATACGTTATACGTTATACGTTATACGTTATACGTTATACGTTATACGTTATACGTGATACGTTAGACGTTGTACGTTATACGTTCTACGTTATACGTTATACGTTAAACGTTGTACGTTATACGTTATACGTCATACGTTATACGTTATACGTTATACGTTCTACGTTATACGTTATACGTTAAACGTTATACGTTATACGTTATACGTTATACGTTATACGTTATACGTTATACGTTATACGTTATACGTTATACGTTATACGTTATACGTTATACGTTATACGTTATACGTTATACGTTATACGTTATACGTTATACGTTATACGTTATACGTTATACGTTATGCGTTATAGGATATACGTTATACGTTATACGTTGTACGTTATACGTTATACGTTATACGTTATACGTTATACGTTATACGTTATGCGTTATAGGATATACGTTATACGTTATATGTTGTACGTTATACGTTATACGTTGTACGTTACACGTTCTACGTTATACGTTATAAGTTAAACGTTGTACGTTATACGTTATACGTCATACGTTATACGTTATACGTTATACGTTATACGTTATACGTTATACGTTATACGTTATACGTTATACGTTATACGTTATACGTTATACGTTATACGTTATACATTATACGTTATACTATATACGTTATACGTTATACGTTATACGTTATACGTTATACGACATACGTTATACGTTATACGTTATACGTTATACGTTATACGTTATACGTTATACGTTATACGTTATACGTTATACGTTATACGTTATACGTTATACGTTATACGTTATACGTTATACGTTATACGTTATACGTTATACGTTATACGTTATACGTTATACGTTATACGTTATACGTTATACGTTATACGTTATACGTTATACGTTATACGTTATGCGTTATAGGATATACGTTATACGTTATACGTTGTACGTTATACGTTATACGTTCTACGTTATACGTTATACGTTATACGTTAAACGTTGTACGTTATACGTTATACGTTATACGTTATACGTTATACGTTATACGTTATACGTTATACGTTATACGTTACACGTTATACGTTATACGTTATACGTTATACGTTATACGTTATACGTTATACGTTATACGTTATACGTTATACGTTATACGTTATACGTTATACGTTATGCGTTATAGGATATACGTTATACGTTATATGTTGTACGTTATACGTTATACGTTGTACGTTACACGTTCTACGTTATACGTTATAAGTTAAACGTTGTACGTTATACGTTATACGTCATACGTTATACGTTATACGTTATACGTTATACGTTATACGTTCTACGTTATACGTTATACGTTAAACGTTGTACGTTATACGTTATACGTTATACGTTATACGTTATACGTTATACGTTATACGTTATGCGTTATAGGATATACGTTATACGTTATATGCTGTACGTTATACGTTATACGTTGTACGTTATACGTTCTACGTTATACGTTATAAGTTAAACGTTGTACGTTATACGTTATACGTCATACGTTATACGTTATACGTTATACGTTATACGTTCTACGTTATACGTTATACGTTAAACGTTGTACGTTATACGTTATACGTTATACGTTATACGTTATACGTTATACGTTATACGTTATACGTTATGCGTTATAGGATATACGTTATACGTTATACGTTGTACGTTATACGTTATACGTTATACGTTATACGTTATACGATATACGTTATAAGTTATACGTTATACGTTATACGTTATGCGTTATAGGATATACGTTATACGTTATACGTTATACGTTATACGTTATACGTTATACGTTATACGTTATACGTTATACGTTATACGTGATACGTTAGACGTTGTACGTTATACGTTCTACGTTATACGTTATACGTTAAACGTTGTACGTTATACGTTATACGTTATACGTTATACGTTATACGTTATACGTTATACGTTATACGTTATACGTTATTCGTTATGCGTTATACGTTATACGTTATACGTTATACGTTATACGTTATACGTTATACGTTATGCGTTATAGGATATACGTTATACGTTATACGTTGTACGTTATACGTTATACGTTCTACGTTATACGTTATACGTGATACGTTAGACGTTGTACGTTATACGTTCTACGTTCTACGTTATACGTTATACGTTAAACGTTGTACGTTATAGGTTATACGTCATACGTTATACGTTATTCGTTATACGTTCTACGTTATACGTTATACGTTAAACGTTGTACGTTATACGTTATACGTTATACGTTATACGTTATACGTTATACGTTATACGTTATACGTTATACGTTATACGTTGTACGTTATACGTTATACGTTATACGTTATACGTTATACGTTATACGTTATACGTTATACGTTATACGTTATACGTTATACGTTATACGTTATACGTTATACGTTATACATTATACGTTATACGTTATACGTTATACGTTATACGTTATACGTTATACGTTATACGACATACGTTATAAGTTATACGTAATACGTTATACGTTATAAGTTATACGTTTTACGTTATACGTTATACGTTGTACGTTATACGTTATACGTTATACGTTATACGTTATACGTTATACGTTATACGTTATACGTTATACGTTATACGTTATACGTTATACGTTATACGTTATACGTGATACGTTAGACGTTGTACGTTATACGTTCTACGTTATACGTTATACGTTAAACGTTGTACGTTATACGTTATACGTCATACGTTATACGTTATACGTTATACGTTCTACGTTATACGTTATACGTTAAACGTTATACGTTATACGTTATACGTTATACGTTATACGTTATACGTTATACGTTATACGTTATACGTTATACGTTATACGTTATACGTTATACGTTATACGTTATACGTTATACGTTATACGTTATACGTTATACGTTATACGTTATACGTTATACGTTATACGTTATGCGTTATAGGATATACGTTATACGTTATACGTTGTACGTTATACGTTATACGTTATACGTTATACGTTATACGTTATACGTTATGCGTTATAGGATATACGTTATACGTTATATGTTGTACGTTATACGTTATACGTTGTACGTTACACGTTCTACGTTATACGTTATAAGTTAAACGTTGTACGTTATACGTTATACGTCATACGTTATACGTTATACGTTATACGTTATACGTTATACGTTATACGTTATACGTTATACGTTATACGTTATACGTTATACGTTATACGTTATACGTTATACATTATACGTTATACTATATACGTTATACGTTATACGTTATACGTTATACGTTATACGACATACGTTATACGTTATACGTTATACGTTATACGTTATACGTTATACGTTATACGTTATACGTTATACGTTATACGTTATACGTTATACGTTATACGTTATACGTTATACGTTATACGTTATACGTTATACGTTATACGTTATACGTTATACGTTATACGTTATACGTTATACGTTATACGTTATACGTTATACGTTATACGTTATACGTTATGCGTTATAGGATATACGTTATACGTTATACGTTGTACGTTATACGTTATACGTTCTACGTTATACGTTATACGTTATACGTTAAACGTTGTACGTTATACGTTATACGTTATACGTTATACGTTATACGTTATACGTTATACGTTATACGTTATACGTTACACGTTATACGTTATACGTTATACGTTATACGTTATACGTTATACGTTATACGTTATACGTTATACGTTATACGTTATACGTTATACGTTATACGTTATGCGTTATAGGATATACGTTATACGTTATATGTTGTACGTTATACGTTATACGTTGTACGTTACACGTTCTACGTTATACGTTATAAGTTAAACGTTGTACGTTATACGTTATACGTCATACGTTATACGTTATACGTTATACGTTATACGTTATACGTTCTACGTTATACGTTATACGTTAAACGTTGTACGTTATACGTTATACGTTATACGTTATACGTTATACGTTATACGTTATACGTTATGCGTTATAGGATATACGTTATACGTTATACGTTGTACGTTATACGTTGTACGTTGTACGTTATACGTCATACGTTATACGTTATACGTTATACGTTCTACGTTATACGTTATACGTTAAACGTTATACGTTATACGTTATACGTTATACGTTATACGTTATACGTTATACGTTATACGTTATACGTTATACGTTCTACGTTATACGTTATACGTTAAACGTTGTACGTTATACGTTGTACGTTATACGTTATACGTTACACGTTATACGTTATACGTTATACGTTATACGTTATTCGTTATACGATATACGTTATACGTTATACGTTATACGTTATACGTTATACGTTATACGTTATACGTTATACGTTATACGTTATACGTTATACGTTATACGTTATACGTTACACGTTATACGTTATGCGTTATAGGATATACGTTATACGTTATATGTTGTACGTTATACGTTATACGTTGTACGTTATACGTTCTACGTTATACGTTATAAGTTAAACGTTGTACGTTATACGTTATACGTCATACGTTATACGTTATACGTTATACGTTATACGTTCTACGTTATACGTTATACGTTAAACGTTGTACGTTATACGTTATACGTTATACGTTATACGTTATACGTTATACGTTATACGTTATACGTTATGCGTTATAGGATATACGTTATACGTTATACGTTGTACGTTATACGTTATACGTTATACGTTATACGTTATACGATATACGTTATAAGTTATACGTTATACGTTATACGTTATACGTTATACGTTATACGTTATACGTTATACGTTATACGTTATACGTTATACGTTATACGTTATACGTTATACGTTATGCGTTATAGGATATACGTTATACGTTATACGTTATACGTTATACGTTATACGTTATACGTTATACGTTATACGTTATACGTTATACGTTATACGTTATACGTTATACATTATACGTTATACGTTATACGTTATGCGTTATAGGATATACGTTATACGTTATACGTTGTACCTTATACGTTGTACGTTATGCGTTATACGTCATGCGATATACGTTATACGTTATACGTTATACGTTATACGTTATACGTTATACGTTATACGTTATACGTTATACGTTATACGTTATACGTTATACGTTATACGTTATACGTTATACGTTATACGTTATACGTTATACGTTATACGTTATACGTTATGCGTTATAGGATATACGTTATACGTTATACGTTGTACGTTATACGTTATACGTTCTACGTTATACGTTATACGTTAAACGTTGTACGTTATACGTTATACGTTATACGTTATACGTTATACGTTATACGTTATGCGTTATAGGATATACGTTATACGTTATACGTTGTACGTTATACGTTATACGTTCTACGTTATACGTTATACGTTATACGTTAAACGTTGTACGTTATACGTTATACGTTATACGTTATACGTTATACGTTATACGTTATACGTTATACGTTATACGTTACACGTTATACGTTATACGTTATACGTTATACGTTATACGTTATACGTTATACGTTATACGTTATACGTTATACGTTATACGTTATACGTTATACGTTATGCGTTATAGGATATACGTTATACGTTATATGTTGTACGTTATACGTTATACGTTGTACGTTACACGTTCTACGTTATACGTTATAAGTTAAACGTTGTACGTTATACGTTATACGTCATACGTTATACGTTATACGTTATACGTTATACGTTATACGTTCTACGTTATACGTTATACGTTAAACGTTGTACGTTATACGTTATACGTTATACGTTATACGTTATACGTTATACGTTATACGTTATGCGTTATAGGATATACGTTATACGTTATACGTTGTACGTTATACGTTGTACGTTATACGTTATACGTCATACATTATACGTTATACGTTATACGTTCTACGTTATACGTTATACGTTAAACGTTGTACGTTATACGTTATACGTTATACGTTATACGTTATACGTTATACGTTATACGTTATACGTTATACGTTCTACGTTATACGTTATACGTTAAACGTTGTACGTTATACGTTATACGTTATACGTTATACGTTACACGTTATACGTTATACGTTATACGTTATACGTTATTCGTTATACGATATACGTTATACGTTATACGTTATACGTTATACGTTATACGTTATACGTTATACGTTATACGTTATACGTTATACGTTATACGTTCTACGTTATACGTTATACGTTAAACGTTGTACGTTATACGTTATACGTTATACGTTATACGTTATACGTTATACGTTATACGTTATACGTTACACGTTATACGTTATACGTTATACGTTATACGTTATACGTTATACGTTATACGTTATACGTTATACGTTATACGTTATACGTTATACGTTATGCGTTATAGGATATACGTTATACGTTATATGTTGTACGTTATACGTTATACGTTGTACGTTATACGTTCTACGTTATACGTTATAAGTTAAACGTTGTACGTTATACGTTATACGTCATACGTTATACGTTATACGTTATACGTTATACGTTCTACGTTATACGTTATACGTTATACGTTATACGTTATACGTTATACGTTATACGTTATACGTTATACGTTATACGTTATACGTTATACGTTATACGTTATACGATATACGTTATACGTTCTACGTTATACGTTATACGTTAAACGTTGTACGTTATACGTTATACGTTATACGTTATACGTTATACGTTATACGTTATACGTTATACGTTATGTGTTGTAGGATATACGTTATACGTTATACGTTGTACGTTATACGTTATACGTTATGCGTTATACGTCATGCGATATACGTTATACGTTATTCGTTATACGTTATACGTTATACGTTGTACGTTATACGTTATACGTTATACGTTATGCGTTATACGTTACACGTTATACGTTATACGTTATGCGTTATACGTCATGCGATATACGTTATACGTTATACGTTATACGTTATACGTTATACGTTATACATTATACGTTATACGTTATACGTAATACGTTATACGTTATACGTTATACGTTATACGTTATACGTTATACGTTAAACGTTGTACGTTATACGTTATACGTCATACGTTATACGTTATACGTTATACGTTATACGTTATACGTTATACGTTATACGTTATACGTTATACGTTATACGTTATACGTTACACGTTATACGTTATACGTTATGCGTTATACGTCATGCGATAAACGTTATACGTTATACGTTATACATTATACGTTATACTATATACGTTATACGTTATACGTTATACGTTATACGTTATACGACATACGTTATACGTTATACGTTATACGTTATACGTTATACGTTATACGTTATACGTTATACGTTATACGTTATACGTTATACGTTATACGTTATACGTTATACGTTATACGTTATACGTTATACGTTATACGTTATACGTTATACGTTATACGTTATACGTTATACGTTATACGTTATACGTTATACGTTATACGTTATACGTTATACGTTATACGTTATGCGTTATAGGATATACGTTATACGTTATACGTTGTACGTTATACGTTATACGTTCTACGTTATACGTTATACGTTATACGTTAAACGTTGTACGTTATACGTTATACGTTATACGTTATACGTTATACGTTATACGTTATACGTTATACGTTATACGTTACACGTTATACGTTATACGTTATACGTTATACGTTATACGTTATACGTTATACGTTATACGTTATACGTTATACGTTATACGTTATACGTTATACGTTATGCGTTATAGGATATACGTTATACGTTATATGTTGTACGTTATACGTTATACGTTGTACGTTACACGTTCTACGTTATACGTTATAAGTTAAACGTTGTACGTTATACGTTATACGTCATACGTTATACGTTATACGTTATACGTTATACGTTATACGTTCTACGTTATACGTTATACGTTATACGTTATACGTTATACGTTATACGTTATACGTTACACGTTATACGTTATACGTTATACGTTATACGTTATACGTTATACGTTATACGTTATACGTTATACGTTATACGTTATACGTTATACGTTATGCGTTATAGGATATACGTTATACGTTATATGTTGTACGTTATACGTTATACGTTGTACGTTATACGTTCTACGTTATACGTTATAAGTTAAACGTTGTACGTTATACGTTATACGTCATACGTTATACGTTATACGTTATACGTTATACGTTCTACGTTATACGTTATACGTTAAACGTTGTAAGTTATACGTTATACGTTATACGTTATACGTTATACGTTATACGTTATACGTTATACGTTATGCGTTATAGGATATACGTTATACGTTATACGTTGTACGTTATACGTTATACGTTATACGTTATACGTTATACGATATACGTTATAAGTTATACGTTATACGTTATACGTTATACGTTATACGTTATACGTTATACGTTATACGTTATACGTTATACGTTATACGTTATACGTTATACGTTATACGTTATGCGTTATAGGATATACGTTATACGTTATACGTTATACGTTATACGTTATACGTTATACGTTATACGTTATACGTTATACGTTATACGTTATACGTTATATGTTGTACGTTATACGTTATACGTTGTACGTTACACGTTCTACGTTATACGTTATAAGTTAAACGTTGTACGTTATACGTTATACGTCATACGTTATACGTTATACGTTATACGTTATACGTTATACGTTCTACGTTATACGTTATACGTTATACGTTATACGTTATACGTTATACGTTATACGTTACACGTTATACGTTATACGTTATACGTTATACGTTATACGTTATACGTTATACGTTATACGTTATACGTTATACGTTATACGTTATACGTTATGCGTTATAGGATATACGTTATACGTTATATGTTGTACGTTATACGTTATACGTTGTACGTTATACGTTCTACGTTATACGTTATAAGTTAAACGTTGTACGTTATACGTTATACGTCATACGTTATACGTTATACGTTATACGTTATACGTTCTACGTTATACGTTATACGTTAAACGTTGTAAGTTATACGTTATACGTTATACGTTATACGTTATACGTTATACGTTATACGTTATACGTTATGCGTTATAGGATATACGTTATACGTTATACGTTGTACGTTATACGTTATACGTTATACGTTATACGTTATACGATATACGTTATAAGTTATACGTTATACGTTATACGTTATACGTTATACGTTATACGTTATACGTTATACGTTATACGTTATACGTTATACGTTATACGTTATACGTTATACGTTATGCGTTATAGGATATACGTTATACGTTATACGTTATACGTTATACGTTATACGTTATACGTTATACGTTATACGTTATACGTTATACGTTATACGTTATACGTTATACGTTATACGTTATACGTTACACGTTATACGTTATACGTTATACGTTATACGTTATACGTTATACGTTATAGGTTATACGTTATACGTTATACGTTATACGTTATACGTTATGCGTTATAGGATATACGTTATACGTTATATGTTGTACGTTATACGTTATACGTTGTACGTTATACGTTCTACGTTATACGTTATAAGTTAAACGTTGTACGTTATACGTTATACGTCATACGTTATACGTTATACGTTATACGTTCTACGTTCTACGTTATACGTTATACGTTAAACGTTGTACGTTATACGTTATACGTTATACGTTATACGTTATACGTTATACGTTCTACGTTATACGTTATACGTTAAACGTTGTAAGTTATACGTTATACGTTATACGTTATACGTTATACGTTATACGTTATACGTTATACGTTATGCGTTATAGGATATACGTTATACGTTATACGTTGTACGTTATACGTTATACGTTATACGTTATACGTTATACGATATACGTTATAAGTTATACGTTATACGTTATACGTTATACGTTATACGTTATACGTTATACGTTATACGTTATACGTTATACGTTATACGTTATACGTTATACGTTATACGTTATGCGTTATAGGATATACGTTATACGTTATACGTTATACGTTATACGTTATACGTTATACGTTATACGTTATACGTTATACGTTATACGTTATACGTTATACGTTATACGTTATACGTTATACGTTACACGTTATACGTTATACGTTATACGTTATACGTTATACGTTATACGTTATAGGTTATACGTTATACGTTATACGTTATACGTTATACGTTATGCGTTATAGGATATACGTTATACGTTATATGTTGTACGTTATACGTTATACGTTGTACGTTATACGTTCTACGTTATACGTTATAAGTTAAACGTTGTACGTTATACGTTATACGTCATACGTTATACGTTATACGTTATACGTTATACGTTCTACGTTATACGTTATACGTTATACGTTATACGTTATACGTTATAAATTATACGTTATACGTTATTCGTTATACGATATACGTTATACGTTATACGTTAAACGTTGTACGTTATACGTTATACGTTATACGTTATACGTTATACGTTATACGTTATACGTTATACGTTATACGTTATACGTTATACGTTATACGTTATGCGTTATAGGATATACGTTATAGGATATACGTTGTACGCTATACGTTATACGTTGTACGTTATACGTTCTACGTTATACGTTATACGTTATACGTTATACGTTATACGTTATACGTTAGACGCTATACGTTATACGTTATACGTTATACGTTATACGTTATACGTTATACGTTATACGTTATACGTTATACGTTATACGTTATACATTATACGTTATACGGTATACGTTATACGTTATACGTTATACGTTATACGTTATACGTTATACGTTATACGTTATACGTCATACGTTATACATTATACGTTATACGTTATACGTTATACGTTATACGTTATACGTTATACGTTATACGACATACGTTATACGTTATACGTTATACGTTATACGTTATACGTTATACGTTATACGTTATACGTTATACGTTATACGTTATGCGTTATAGGATATACGTTATACGTTATAAGTTGTACGTTATACGTTATACGTTCTACGTTATACGTTCTACGTTATACGTTATACGTTAAGCGTTGTACGTTATACGTTATACGTTATACGTTATACGTTATACGTTATACGTTACACGTTATACGTTATACGTTATACGTTATACGTTATACGTTATACGTTATACGTTATACGTTATACGTTATACGTTATACGTTATACGTTATACGTTCTACGTTATACGTTATTCGTTATACGATATACGTTATACGTTATACGTTATACGTTATACGTTATACGTTATACGTTATACGTTATACGTTATACGTTATACGTTATACGTTATACGTTATACGTTATACGTTATACGTTATACGTTATACGTAATACGTTATATGTTATACGTTATACGTTATACGTTATACGTTATACGTTATACGTTATACGTTATACGTTAAACGTTGTACGTTATACGTTGTACGTTATACGTTATACGTTATACGTTATACGTTATACGTTATACGTTATACGTTATACGTTATACGTTATACGTTGTACGTTATACGTTGTACGTTATACGTTATACGTTATACGTTATACGTTATACGTTATACGTTATACGTTATACGTTATACGTTATACGTTATACGTTACACGTTATACGTTACACGTTATACGTTATACGTTATACGTTATACGTTATACGTTATACGTTATACGTTATACGTTATACGTTATACGTTATACGTTATACGTTATACGTTATACGTTATACGTTATACGTTATACGTTATACGTTATACGTTATACGTTATACGTTATACGTTATACGTTATACGTCATACGTTATACGTTATGCGTTATAGGATATAGGTTATAGAATATACGTTGTACGCTATACGTTATACGTTGTACGTTATACGTTCTACGTTATACGTTATACGTTATACGTTATAAGTTATACGTTATACGTTATACGTTATACGTTATACGTTATACGTTAGACGCTATACGTTATACGTTATACGTTATACGTTATACGTTATACGTTATACGTTATACGTTATACGTTATACGTTATGCGTTATACGTTACACGTTATACGTTATACGTTATACGGTATACGTTATGCGTTATACGCTATACGTTATGCGTTATAGGACATACGTTATGCGTTATAGGATATACGTTATACGTTATACGTTATACGTTATACGACATACGTTATACGTTATACGTTATACGTTATACGTTATACGTTATACGTTATGCGTTATAGGATATACGTTATACGTTATACGTTGTACGTTATACGTTATACGTTATACGTTATACGTTATACGTTATACGTTATACGTTATACGTCATACGTTATACGTTATGCGTTATAGGATATAGGTTATAGGATATACGTTGTACGCTATACGTTATACGTTGTACGTTATACGTTCTACGTTATACGTTATACGTTATACGTTATAAGTTATACGTTATACGTTATACGTTATACGTTATAAGTTATACGTTAGACGCTATACGTTATACGTTATACGTTATACGTTATACGTTATACGTTATACGTTATACGTTATACGTTATACGTTATACGTTATACGTTATACGTTATACGTTATACGTTATACGTTATACGTTATACGTTATACATTATACGTTATACGTTATACGTTATGCGTTATAGGATATACGTTATACGTTATACGTTGTACGTTATACGTTATACGTTATGCGTTATACGTCATGCGATATACGTTATACGTTATACGTTATACGTTATACGTTATACGCTATACATTATACGTTATACGTTATACGATATACGTTATACGTTATACGATATACGTTATACGTTATACGTTATACGTTATACGTTATACATTATACGTTATACGTTATACGTTATACGTTATACGTTATACGTTATACGTTATACGTTATACGTTATACGACATACGTTATACGTTATACGTTATACGTTATAGGTTATACGTTATACGTTATACGTTATACGTTATACGTTATACGTTGTACGTTATGCGTTATAGGATATACGTTATACGTTATACGTTGTACGTTATACGTTATACGTTGTACGTTATACGTTCTACGTTATACGTTATACGTTAAACGTTGTACGTTATACGTTATACGTCATACGTTATATGTTATATGTTATACGTTATACGTTATACGTTCTACGTTATACGTTATACGTTAAACGTTGTACGTTATACGTTATACGTTATACGTTATACGTTATACGTTATACGTTATACGTTATACGTTATACGTTATGCGTTATACGTTATACGTTAAACGTTATACGTTATACGTTATACGTTATACGTTATACGTTATACGTTATACGTTACACGTAATATGTAATACGTCATACGTTTTACGTTAATCGTTATACGTTATACGTTATACGCTATACGTTATACGTTATACGTTATACGATATACGTTATACGTTATACGTTATACGCTATACGTTATACGTTATACGTTATACGTTATACGCTATACGTTATACGTTATACGTTATACGTTACACGTTATACGTTACACGTTATACGTTATACGTTATAATGTATACGTTATGCGTTATACGCTATACGTTATGCTTTATAGGATATACGTTATGCGTTATAGGATATACGTTATACTTTATACGTTATACGTTATGCGTTATAGGATATACGTTATAGGATATACGTTGTACGCTATACGTTATACGTTGTACGTTATACGTTATACGTTATACGTTATACGTTATACGTTATACGTAATACGTTATACGTTATACGTTATACGTTATACGTTATACGTTATACGTTATACGTTATACGTTATACGTTATACGTTATACGTTATACGTTATACGTTATGCGTTATATGATATACGTTATACGTTATACGTTGTACGTTATACGTTATACGTTCTACGTTATACGTTATACGTTAAACGTTGTACGTTATACGTTGTACGTTATACGTTATACGTTGTACGTTATACGTTCTACGTTATACGTTATAAGTTAAACGTTGTACGTTATACGTTATACGTTATACGTTATACGTTATACGTTATACGTTATACGTTATACGTTATACGTTATACGTTATACGTTATACGTTATACGTTATACGTTATACGTTATACGTTATACGTTATACGTTATACGTTATACGTTATACGTTATACGTTATACGTTATATCTTATACGTTATACGTTATGCGTTATAGGATATACGTTATACGTTATACGTTGTACGTTATACGTTATACGTTGTACGTTAAACGTTCTACGTTATACGTTATACGTTAAACGTTGTACGTTATACGTTATACGTCATACGTTATACGTTATACGTTATACGTTATACGTTATACGTTATACGTTATACGTTATACGTTATACGTTATACGTTATACGTTATACGTTATACGTTATACATTATACGTTATACGTTATACGTTATGCGTTATAGGATATACGTTATACGTTATACGTTGTACGTTATACGTTATACGTTATGCGTTATACGTCATGCGATATACGTTATACGTTATACGTTATACGTTATACGCTATACATTATACGTTATACGTTATACGATATACGTTATACGTTATACGATATACGTTATACGTTATACGTTATACGTTATACGTTATACGTTATACGTCATACGTTATACGTTATGCGTTATAGGATATAGGTTATAGGATATACGTTGTACGCTATACGTTATACGTTGTACGTTATACGTTCTACGTTATACGTTATACGTTATACGTTATAAGTTATACGTTATACGTTATACGTTATACGTTATACGTTATACGTTAGACGCTATACGTTATACGTTATACGTTATACGTTATACGTTATACGTTATACGTTATACGTTATACGTTATACGTTATACGTTATACGTCATACGTTATACGTTATGCGTTATAGGATATAGGTTATAGGATATACGTTGTACGCTATACGTTATACGTTGTACGTTATACGTTCTACGTTATACGTTATACGTTATACGTTATAAGTAATACGTTATACGTTATACGTTATACGTTATACGTTATACGTTATACGTTAGACGCTATACGTTATACGTTATACGTTATACGTTATACGTTATACGTTATACGTTATACGTTATACGCTATACGTTATACGTTATACGTTATACGTTATACGTTATACGTTATACGTTATACGTTACACGTTATACGTTATACGTTATAATGTATACGTTATGCGTTATACGCTATACGTTATGCGTTATAGGATATACGTTATGCGTTATAGGATATACGTTATACTTTATACGTTATACGTTATGCGTTATAGGATATACGTTATAGGATATACGTTGTACGCTATACGTTATACGTTGTACGTTATACGTTATACGTTATACGTTATACGTTATACGTTATACGTTAAACGTAATACGTTATACGTTATACGTTATACGTTATACGTTATACGTTATACGTTATACGTTATACGTTATACGTTATACGTTATACGTTGTACGTTATACGTTGTACGTTATACGTTATACGTTGTACGTTATACGTTCTACGTTATACGTTATAAGTTAAACGTTGTACGTTATACGTTATACGTTATACGTTATACGTTATACGTTATACGTTATACGTTATACGTTATGCGTTATAGGATATACGTTATACGTTATACGTTGTACGTTATACGTTATACGTTATGCGTTATACGTCATGCGATATACGTTATACGTTATACGTTATACGTTATACGCTATACATTATACGTTATACGTTATACGTTATACGTTATACGTTATACGTTATACGTTATACGTAATACGTTATACGTTATACGTTATACGTTATACGTTATACGTTATACGTTATACGTTATACGTAATACGTTATACGTTATACGTTATACGTTATACGTTATACGTTATACGTTATACGTTATACGTTATACGTTATACGTTATACGTTATACGTTATACGTTATACGTTATGCGTTATATGATATACGTTATACGTTATACGTTGTACGTTATACGTTATACGTTCTACGTTATACGTTATACGTTAAACGTTGTACGTTATACGTTGTACGTTATACGTTATACGTTGTACGTTATACGTTCTACGTTATACGTTATAAGTTAAACGTTGTACGTTATACGTTATACGTTATACGTTATACGTTATACGTTATACGTTATACGTTATACGTTATACGTTATACGTTATACGTTATACGTTATACGTTATACGTTATACGTTATACGTTATACGTTATACGTTATACGTTATACGTTATACGTTATACGTTATATCTTATACGTTATACGTTATGCGTTATAGGATATACGTTATACGTTATACGTTGTACGTTATACGTTATACGTTGTACGTTAAACGTTCTACGTTATACGTTATACGTTAAACGTTGTACGTTATACGTTATACGTCATACGTTATACGTTATACGTTATACGTTATACGTTATACGTTATACGTTATACGTTATACGTTATACGTTATACGTTATACGTTATACGTTATACGTTATACGTTATACGTTATACGTTATACATTATACGTTATACGTTATACGTTATGCGTTATAGGATATACGTTATACGTTATACGTTGTACGTTATACGTTATACGTTATGCGTTATACGTCATGCGATATACGTTACACGTTATACGTTATACGTTATACGCTATACATTATACGTTATACGTTATACGATATACGTTATACGTTATACGATATACGTTATACGTTATACGTTATACGTTATACGTTATACGTTATACGTCATACGTTATACGTTATGCGTTATAGGATATAGGCTATAGGATATACGTTGTACGCTATACGTTATACGTTGTACGTTATACGTTCTACGTTATACGTTATACGTTATACGTTATAAGTTATACGTTATACGTTATACGTTATACGTTATACGTTATACGTTAGACGCTATACGTTATACGTTATACGTTATACGTTATACGTTATACGTTATACGTTATACGTTATACGTTATACGTTATACGTTATACGTTATACGTCATACGTTATACGTTATGCGTTATAGGATATAGGTTATAGGATATACGTTGTACGCTATACGTTATACGTTGTACGTTATACGTTCTACGTTATACGTTATACGTTATACGTTATAAGTTATACGTTATACGTTATACGTTATACGTTATACGTTATACGTTATACGTTAGACGCTATACGTTATACGTTATACGTTATACGTTATACGTTATACGTTATACGTTATACGTTATACGCTATACGTTATACGTTATACGTTATACGTTATACGTTATACGTTATACGTTATACGTTATACGTTATGCGTTATACGTTACACGTTATACGTTATACGTTATACGGTATACGTTATGCGTTATACGCTATACGTTATGCGTTATAGGACATACGTTATGCGTTATAGGATATACGTTATACGTTATACGTTATACGTTATACGACATACGTTATACGTTATACGTTATACGTTATACGTTATACGTTATACGTTATACGTTATACGTTATACGTTATACGTTATACGTCATACGTTATACGTTATGCGTTATAGGATATAGGTTATAGGATATACGTTGTACGCTATACGTTATACGTTGTACGTTATACGTTCTACGTTATACGTTATACGTTATACGTTATAAGTTATACGTTATACGTTATACGTTATACGTTATACGTTATACGTTAGACGCTATACGTTATACGTTATACGTTATACGCTATACGTTATACGTTATACGTTATACGTTATACGTTATACGTAATACGTTATACGTTATACGTTATACGTTATACGTTATACGTTATACATTATACGTTATACGTTATACGTTATGCGTTATACGTTATACGTTATACGTTATACGACATACGTTATACGTTATACGTTATACGTTATAGGTTATACGTTATACGTTATACGTTATACGTTATACGTTATACGTTGTACGTTATGCGTTATACGTTATACGTTATACGTTATACGTTATACGACATACGTTATACGTTATACGTTATACGTTATAGGTTATACGTTATACGTTATACGTTATACGTTATACGTTATACGTTGTACGTTATGCGTTATAGGATATACGTTATACGTTATACGTTGTACGTTATACGTTATACGTTGTACGTTATACGTTCTACGTTATACGTTATATGTTAAACGTTGTACGTTATACGTTATACGTCATACGTTATATGTTATATGTTATACGTTATACGTTATACGTTCTACGTTATACGTTATACGTTAAACGTTGTACGTTATACGTTATACGTCATACGTTATATGTTATATGTTATACGTTATACGTTATACGTTCTACGTTATACGTTATACGTTAAACGTTGTGCGTTATACGTTATACGTTATACGCTATACGTTATACGTTATACGTTATACGTTATACGCTATACGTTATACGTTATACGTTATACGTTATACGTTATACGTAATACGTTATACGTTATACGTTATACGTTATACGTTATACATTATACGTTATACGTTATACGTTATACGTTATACGTTATACGTTATACGTTATACGACATACGTTATAGGTTATACGTTATACGTTATACGTTATACGGTATACGTTATGCGTTATACGCTATACGTTATGCGTTATAGGACATACGTTATGCGTTATAGGATATACGTTATACGTTATACGTTATACGTTATACGACATACGTTATACGTTATACGTTATACGTTATACGTTATACGTTATACGTTATACGTTATACGTTATACGTTATACGTTATACGTCATACGTTATACGTTATGCGTTATAGGATATAGGTTATAGGATATACGTTGTACGCTATACGTTATACGTTGTACGTTATACGTTCTACGTTATACGTTATACGTTATACGTTATAAGTTATACGTTAACGTTATACGTTATACGTTATACGTTATACGTTAGACGCTATACGTTATACGTTATACGTTATACGTTATACGTTATACGTTATACGTTATACGTTATACGTTATACGTTATACGTTATACGTTATACGTTATACGTTATACGTTATACGTTATACGTTATACGTTATACATTATACGTTATACGTTATACGTTATGCGTTATAGGATATACGTTATACGTTATACGTTGTACGTTATACGTTATACGTTATGCGTTATACGTCATGCGATATACGTTATACGTTATACGTTATACGTTATACGCTATACATTATACGTTATACGTTATACGATATACGTTATACGTTATACGATATACGTTATACGTTATACGTTATACGTTATACGTTATACGTTATACGTTATACATTATACGTTATACGTTATACGTTATGCGTTATAGGATATACGTTATACGTTATACGTTGTACGTTATACGTTATACGTTATGCGTTATACGTCATGCGATATACGTTATACGTTATACGTTATACGTTATACGCTATACATTATACGTTATACGTTATACGATATACGTTATACGTTATACGATATACGTTATACGTTATACGTTATACGTTATACGTTATACATTATACGTTATACGTTATACGTTATACGTTATACGTTATACGTTATACGTTATACGTTATACGTTATACGACATACGTTATACGTTATACGTTATACGTTATAGGTTATACGTTATACGTTATACGTTATACGTTATACGTTATACGTTGTACGTTATGCGTTATAGGATATACGTTATACGTTATACGTTATACATTATACGTTATACGTTATACGTTATGCGTTATAGGATATACGTTATACGTTATACGTTATACGTTGTACGTTATACGTTATACGTTATACGTTATACGTTATACGTTATACGTTATACGTTATACGTCATACGTTATACGTTATGCGTTATAGGATATAGGTTATAGGATATACGTTGTACGCTATACGTTATACGTTGTACGTTATACGTTCTACGTTATACGTTATACGTTATACGTTATAAGTTATACGTTATACGTTATACGTTATACGTTATACGTTATACGTTAGACGCTATACGTTATACGTTATACGTTATACGTTATACATTATACGTTATACGTTATACGTTATACGTTATACGTTATACGTTATACGTTATACGTTATACGTTATACGACATACGTTATACGTTATACGTTATACGTTATAGGTTATACGTTATACGTTATACGTTATACGTTATACGTTATACGTTGTACGTTATGCGTTATATGATATACGTTATACGTTATACGTTGTACGTTATACGTTATACGTTGTACGTTATACGTTCTACGTTATACGTTATACGTTAAACGTTGTACGTTATACGTTATACGTCATACGTTATATGTTATATGTTATACGTTATACGTTATACGTTCTACGTTATACGTTATACGTTAAACGTTGTACGTTATACGTTATACGTTATACGTTATACGTTATACGTTATACGTTATACGTTATACGTTATACGTTATGCGTTATACGTTATACGTTATACGTTATACGTTATACGTTATACGTTATACGTTATACGTTATACGTTATACGTTACACGTAATATGTAATACGTCATACGTTTTACGTTAATCGTTATACGTTATACGTTATACGCTATACGTTATACGTTATACGTTATACGATATACGTTATACGTTATACGTTATACGCTATACGTTATACGTTATACGTTATACGTTATACGCTATACGTTATACGTTATACGTTATACGTTACACGTTATACGTTACACGTTATACGTTATACGTTATAATGTATACGTTATGCGTTATACGCTATACGTTATGCTTTATAGGATATACGTTATGCGTTATAGGATATACGTTATACTTTATACGTTATACGTTATGCGTTATAGGATATACGTTATAGGATATACGTTGTACGATATACGTTATACGTTGTACGTTATACGTTATACGTTATACGTTATACGTTATACGTTATACGTAATACGTTATACGTTATACGTTATACGTTATACGTTATACGTTATACGTTATACGTTATACGTTATACGTTATACGTTATACGTTATACGTTATACGTTATGCGTTATATGATATACGTTATACGTTATACGTTGTACGTTATACGTTATACGTTCTACGTTATACGTTACACGTTATACGTTATACGTTATACGGTATACGTTATGCGTTATACGCTATACGTTATGCGTTATAGGACATACGTTATGCGTTATAGGATATACGTTATACGTTATACGTTATACGTTATACGACATACGTTATACGTTATACGTTATACGTTATACGTTATACGTTATACGTTATACGTTATACGTTATACGTTATACGTCATACGTTATACGTTATGCGTTATAGGATATAGGTTATAGGATATACGTTGTACGCTATACGTTATACGTTGTACGTTATACGTTCTACGTTATACGTTATACGTTATACGTTATAAGTTATACGTTATACGTTATACGTTATACGTTATACGTTATACGTTAGACGCTATACGTTATACGTTATACGTTATACGCTATACGTTATACGTTATACGTTATACGTTATACGTTATACGTAATACGTTATACGTTATACGTTATACGTTATACGTTATACGTTATACATTATACGTTATACGTTATACGTTATGCGTTATACGTTATACGTTATACGTTATACGACATACGTTATACGTTATACGTTATACGTTATAGGTTATACGTTATACGTTATACGTTATACGTTATACGTTATACGTTGTACGTTATGCGTTATACGTTATACGTTATACGTTATACGTTATACGACATACGTTATACGTTATACGTTATACGTTATAGGTTATACGTTATACGTTATACGTTATACGTTATACGTTATACGTTGTACGTTATGCGTTATACGTTCTACGTTATACGTTATACGTTATACGTTATACGTTATACGTTATACGTTATACGTTATACGTTATACGTTATGCGTTATATGATATACGTTATACGTTATACGTTGTACGTTCTACGTTATACGTTATAAGTTAAACGTTGTACGTTATACGTTATACGTTATACGTTATACGTTATACGTTATACGTTATACGTTATACGTTATACGTTATACGTTATACGTTATACGTTATACGTTATACGTTATACGTTATACGTTATACGTTATACGTTATACGTTATATCTTATACGTTATACGTTATGCGTTATAGGATATACGTTATACGTTATACGTTATACGTTATACGTTATACGTTATGCGTTATATGATATACGTTATACGTTATACGTTGTACGTTATACGTTAAACGTTGTACGTTATACGTTGTACGTTATACGTTATACGTTGTACGTTATACGTTATACGTTATACGTTATACGTTATACGTTATACGTTATACGTTATACGTTATACGTTATACGTAATACGTTATACGTTATACGTTATACGTTATACGTTATACGTTATACGTTATACGTTATACGTTATACGTTATACGTTATGCGTTATAGGATATACGTTATACGTTATACGTTGTACGTTATACGTTATACGTTATGCGTTATACGTCATGCGATATACGTTATACGTTATACGTTATACGTTATACGCTATACATTATACGTTATACGTTATACGTTATACGTTATACGTTATACGTTATACGTTATACGTAATACGTTATACGTTATACGTTATACGTTATACGTTATACGTTATACGTTATACGTTATACGTAATACGTTATACGTTATACGTTATACGTTATACGTTATACGTTATACGTTATACGTTATACGTTATACGTTATACGTTATACGTTATACGTTATACGTTATACGTTATGCGTTATATGATATACGTTATACGTTATACGTTGTACGTTATACGTTATACGTTCTACGTTATACGTTATACGTTAAACGTTGTACGTTATACGTTGTACGTTATACGTTATACGTTGTACGTTATACGTTCTACGTTATACGTTATAAGTTAAACGTTGTACGTTATACGTTATACGTTATACGTTATACGTTATACGTTATACGTTATACGTTATACGTTATACGTTATACGTTATACGTTATACGTTATACGTTATACGTTATACGTTATACGTTATACGTTATACGTTATATCTTATACGTTATACGTTATGCGTTATAGGATATACGTTATACGTTATACGTTGTACGTTATATGTTATACGTTGTACGTTAAACGTTCTACGTTATACGTTATACGTTAAACGTTGTACGTTATACGTTATACGTCATACGTTATACGTTATACGTTATACGTTATACGTTATACGTTATACGTTATACGTTATACGTTATACGTTATACGTTATACGTTATACGTTATACGTTATACATTATACGTTATACGTTATACGTTATGCGTTATAGGATATACGTTATACGTTATACGTTGTACGTTATACGTTATACGTTATGCGTTATACGTCATGCGATATACGTTATACGTTATACGCTATACGTTATACGCTATACATTATACGTTATACGTTATACGATATACGTTATACGTTATACGATATACGTTATACGTTATTCGTTATACGTTATACGTTATACGTTATACGTCATACGTTATACGTTATGCGTTATAGGATATAGGTTATAGGATATACGTTGTACGCTATACGTTATACGTTGTACGTTATACGTTCTACGTTATACGTTATACGTTATACGTTATAAGTTATACGTTATACGTTATACGTTATACGTTATACGTTATACGTTAGACGCTATACGTTATACGTTATACGTTATACGTTATACGTTATACGTTATACGTTATACGTTATACGTTATACGTTATACGTTATACGTTATACGTCATACGTTATACGTTATGCGTTATAGGATATAGGTTATAGGATATACGTTGTACGCTATACGTTATACGTTGTACGTTATACGTTCTACGTTATACGTTATACGTTATACGTTATAAGTTATACGTTATACGTTATACGTTATACGTTATACGTTATACGTTATACGTTAGACGCTATACGTTATACGTTATACGTTATACGTTATACGTTATACGTTATACGTTATACGTTATACGCTATACGTTATACGTTATACGTTATACGTTATACGTTATACGTTATACGTTATACGTTATACGTTATGCGTTATACGTTACACGTTATACGTTATACGTTATACGGTATACGTTATGCGTTATACGCTATACGTTATGCGTTATAGGACATACGTTATGCGTTATAGGATATACGTTATACGTTATACGTTATACGTTATACGACATACGTTATACGTTATACGTTATACGTTATACGTTATACGTTATACGTTATACGTTATACGTTATACGTTATACGTTATACGTCATACGTTATACGTTATGCGTTATAGGATATAGGTTATAGGATATACGTTGTACGCTATACGTTATACGTTGTACGTTATACGTTCTACGTTATACGTTATACGTTATACGTTATAAGTTATACGTTATACGTTATACGTTATACGTTATACGTTATACGTTAGGCGCTATACGTTATACGTTATACGTTATACGCTATACGTTATACGTTATACGTTATACGTTATACGTTATACGTAATACGTTATACGTTATACGTTATACGTTATACGTTATACGTTATACATTATACGTTATACGTTATACGTTATGCGTTATACGTTATACGTTATACGTTATACGACATACGTTATACGTTATACGTTATACGTTATAGGTTATACGTTATACGTTATACGTTATACGTTATACGTTATACGTTGTACGTTATGCGTTATACGTTATACGTTATACGTTATACGTTATACGACATACGTTATACGTTATACGTTATACGTTATAGGTTATACGTTATACGTTATACGTTATACGTTATACGTTATACGTTGTACGTTATGCGTTATAGGATATACGTTATACGTTATACGTTGTACGTTATACGTTATACGTTGTACGTTATACGTTCTACGTTATACGTTATATGTTAAACGTTGTACGTTATACGTTATACGTCATACGTTATATGTTATATGTTATACGTTATACGTTATACGTTCTACGTTATACGTTATACGTTAAACGTTGTACGTTATACGTTATACGTCATACGTTATATGTTATATGTTATACGTTATACGTTATACGTTCTACGTTATACGTTATACGTTAAACGTTGTACGTTATACGTTATACGTTATACGCTATACGTTATACGTTATACGTTATACGTTATACGTTATACGTCATACGTTATACGTTATGCGTTATAGGATATAGGTTATAGGATATACGTTGTACGCTATACGTTATACGTTGTACGTTATACGTTCTACGTTATACGTTATACGTTATACGTTGTACGTTATACGTTATACGTTATGCGTTATACGTCATGCGATATACGTTATACGTTATACGTTATACGTTATACGCTATACATTAT
Organism: Ptiloglossa arizonensis; assembly: GCF_051014685.1. NCBI lineage: Eukaryota > Metazoa > Arthropoda > Insecta > Hymenoptera > Colletidae > Ptiloglossa > Ptiloglossa arizonensis. Next base: position 177,145 of record NW_027478901.1, read on the forward strand.
ACGTTATACGTTATACGATATACGTTATACGTTATACGATATACGTTATACGTTATTCGTTATACGTTATACGTTATACGTTATACGTCATACGTTATACGTTATGCGTTATAGGATATAGGTTATAGGATATACGTTGTACGCTATACGTTATACGTTGTACGTTATACGTTCTACGTTATACGTTATACGTTATACGTTATAAGTTATACGTTATACGTTATACGTTATACGTTATACGTTATACGTTAGACGCTATACGTTATACGTTATACGTTATACGTTATACGTTATACGTTATACGTTATACGTTATACGTTATACGTTATACGTTATACGTTATACGTCATACGTTATACGTTATGCGTTATAGGATATAGGTTATAGGATATACGTTGTACGCTATACGTTATACGTTGTACGTTATACGTTCTACGTTATACGTTATACGTTATACGTTATAAGTTATACGTTATACGTTATACGTTATACGTTATACGTTATACGTTATACGTTAGACGCTATACGTTATACGTTATACGTTATACGTTATACGTTATACGTTATACGTTATACGTTATACGCTATACGTTATACGTTATACGTTATACGTTATACGTTATACGTTATACGTTATACGTTATACGTTATGCGTTATACGTTACACGTTATACGTTATACGTTATACGGTATACGTTATGCGTTATACGCTATACGTTATGCGTTATAGGACATACGTTATGCGTTATAGGATATACGTTATACGTTATACGTTATACGTTATACGACATACGTTATACGTTATACGTTATACGTTATACGTTATACGTTATACGTTATACGTTATACGTTATACGTTATACGTCATACGTTATACGTTATGCGTTATAGGATATAGGTTATAGGATATACGTTGTACGCTATACGTTATACGTTGTACGTTATACGTTCTACGTTATACGTTATACGTTATACGTTATAAGTTATACGTTATACGTTATACGTTATACGTTATACGTTATACGTAGGCGCTATACGTTATACGTTATACGTTATACGCTATACGTTATACGTTATACGTTATACGTTATACGTTATACGTAATACGTTATACGTTATACGTTATACGTTATACGTTATACGTTATACATTATACGTTATACGTTATACGTTATGCGTTATACGTTATACGTTATACGTTATACGACATACGTTATACGTTATACGTTATACGTTATAGGTTATACGTTATACGTTATACGTTATACGTTATACGTTATACGTTGTACGTATGCGTTATACGTTATACGTTATACGTTATACGTTATACGACATACGTTATACGTTATACGTTATACGTTATAGGTTATACGTTATACGTTATACGTTATACGTTATACGTTATACGTTGTACGTTATGCGTTATAGGATATACGTTATACGTTATACGTTGTACGTTATACGTTATACGTTGTACGTTATACGTTCTACGTTATACGTTATATGTTAAACGTTGTACGTTATACGTTATACGTCATACGTTATATGTTATATGTTATACGTTATACGTTATACGTTCTACGTTATACGTTATACGTTAAACGTTGTACGTTATACGTTATACGTCATACGTTATATGTTATATGTTATACGTTATACGTTATACGTTCTACGTTATACGTTATACGTTAAACGTTGTACGTTATACGTTATACGTTATACGCTATACGTTATACGTTATACGTTATACGTTATACGTTATACGCTATACGTTATACGTTATACGTTATACGTTACACGTTATACGTTACACGTTATACGTTATACGTTATAATGTATACGTTATGCGTTATACGCTATACGTTATGCGTTATAGGATATACGTTATGCGTTATAGGATATACGTTATACTTTATACGTTATACGTTATGCGTTATAGGATATACGTTATAGGATATACGTTGTACGCTATACGTTATACGTTGTACGTTATACGTTATACGTTATACGTTATACGTTATACGTTATACGTTATACGTTATACGTTATACGTTATACGTTATACGTTATACGTTATACGTTATACGTTATACGTTATACGTTATGCGTTATAGGATATACGTTATACGTTATACGTTGTACGTTATACGTTATACGTTGTACGTTATACGTTCTACGTTATACGTTATACGTTATACGTTAAACGTTGTACGTTATACGTTATACGTCATACGTTATACGTTATACGTTATACGTTATACGTTCTACGTTCTACGTTATACGTTATACGTTAAACGTTGTACGTTATACGTTATACGTTATACGTTATACGTTATACGTTATACGTTATGCGTTATACGTTATACGTTATACGTTATACGTTATACGTTATACGTTATACGTTATACGTTATAAGTTATACGTTATACGTTATACGTTATACGTTATACGTTATACGTTATACGTAATACGTTATACGTTATACGTTATACGTTATACGTTATACATTATACGTTATACGTTATACGTTATACGTTATACGTTATACGTTATACGTTATACGACATACGTTATAGGTTATACGTTATACGTTATACGTTATACGTTATACGTTATACGTTATACGTTATACGTTATACGTTATACGTTATACGTTATGCGATATAGGATATACGTTATAGGATATACGTTGTACGCTATACGTTATACGTTGTACGTTATACGTTCTACGTTATACGTTATACGTTATACGTTATACGTTATAAGTTATACGTTACACGTTATACGTTATACGTTATACGTTATACGTTAGACGCTATACGTTATACGTTATACGTTATACGTTATACGTTATACGTTATACGTTATACGTTATACGTTATACATTATACGTTATACGTTATACGTTATACGTTATGCGTTATAGGATATACGTTATACGTTATACGTTGTACGTTATACGTTATACGACATACGTTATACGTTATACGTTATACGTTATACGTTATACGTTATACGTTATACGTTATACGTTATACGTTATACGTTATACGTTATACGTTATACGTTATACGTTATACGTTATACGTTATACGTTATACGTTATACGTTATACGTTATACGTTATACGTTATACGTTATACGTTATACGTTATACGTTATACGTTATGCGTTATATGATATACGTTATACGTTATACGTTGTACGTTATACGTTCTACGTTCTACGTTATACGTTATACGTTAAACGTTGTACGTTATACGTTATACGTTATACGTTATACGTTATACGTTATACGTTATACGTTACACGTTATACGTTATACGTTATACGTTATACGTTATACGTTATACGTTATACGTTATACGTTATACGTTATACGTTATACGTTATACGTTATGCGTTGTAGGATATACGTTATACGTTATACGTTGTACGTTATACGTTATACGTTGTACGTTATACGTTCTACGTTATACGTTATAAGTTAAACGTTGTACGTTATACGTTATACGTTATACGTTATACGTTATACGTTATACGTTATACGTTATACGTTATACGTTATACGTTATACGTTATACGTTATACGTTATACGTTATATCTTATACGTTATACGTTATGCGTTATAGGATATACGTTATACGTTATACGTTGTACGTTATACGTTATACGTTGTACGTTAAACGTTCTACGTTATACGTTATACGTTATACGTTATACGTTATACGTTATACGTTATACGTTATACGTTATACGTTATACGTTATACGTTATGCGTTATAGGATATACGTTATACGTTATACGTTGTACGTTATACGTTATACGTTATACGTTACACGTTCTACGTTCTACGTTATACGTTATACGTTAAACGTTGTACGTTATACGTTATACGTTATACGTTATACGTTATACGTTATACGTTATACGTTATGCGTTATAGGATATACGTTATACGTTATACGTTGTACGTTATACGTTGTACGTTATACGTTATACGTTATACGTTATACGTTATACGTTATACGTTATACGTTATACGTTATACGTTATACGTTATACGTTATACGTTATACGTTATACGTTATACGTTATACGTTATACGTTATACGTTATACGTTATACGTTATACGTTATACGTTATACGTTATACGTTATACGTTATACGTTATACGTTATACGTTATACGTTATACGTTATACGTTATACGTTATACGTTATACGTTTTACGTTATACGTTATACGTTATACGTTATACGTTATACGTTATACGTTATACGTTATACGTTATACGTTATACGTTATACGTTATACGTTATACGTCATACGTTATGCGTTATGCGTTATAGGATATAGGTTATAGGATATACGTTGTACGCTATACGTTATTCGTTGTACGTTATACGTTCTACGTTATACGTTATACGTTATACGTTATAAGTTATACGTTATACGTTATACGTTATACGTTATACGTTATACGTTAGACGCTATACGTTATACGTTATACGTTATACGTTATACGTTATACGTTATACGTTATACGTTATACGTTATGCGTTATACGTTACACGTTATACGTTATACGTTATACGGTATACGTTATGCGTTATACGCTATACGTTATGCGTTATAGGACATACGTTATGCGTTATAGGATATACGTTATACGTTATACGTTATACGTTATACGACATACGTTATACGTTATACGTTATACGTTATACGTTATACGTTATACGTTATACGTTATACGTTATACGTTATACGTTATACGTTATACGTTATACGTCATACGTTATACGTTATGCGTTATAGGATATAGGTTATAGGATATACGTTGTACGCTATACGTTATACGTTGTACGTTATACGTTCTACGTTCTACGTTATACGTTATACGTTATAAGTTATACGTTATACGTTATACGTTATACGTTATACGTTATACGTTAGACGCTATACGTTATACGTTATACGTTATACGTTATACGTTATACGTTATACGTTATACGTTATACGTTATACGTTATACGTTATACGTTATACGTTATACGTTATACGTTATACGTTATACATTATACGTTATACGTTATACGTTATGCGTTATAGGATATACGTTATACGTTATACGTTGTACGTTATACGTTATACGTTATGCGTTATACGTCATGCGATATACGTTATACGTTATACGTTATACGTTATACGCTATACATTATACGTTATACGTTATACGATATACGTTATACGTTATACGTTATACGTTATACGTTATACATTATACGTTATACGTTATACGTTATACGTTATACGTTATACGTTATACGTTATACGTTATACGTTATACGACATACGTTATACGTTATACGTTATACGTTATAGGTTATACGTTATACGTTATACGTTATACGTTATACGTTATACGTTATACGTTGTACGTTATGCGTTATAGGATATACGTTATACGTTATACGTTGTACGTTATACGTTATACGTTGTACGTTATACGTTCTACGTTATACGTTGTACGTTATACGTTCTACGTTATACGTTATACGTTAAACGTTGTACGTTATACGTTATACGTCATACGTTATATGTTATACGTTATACGTTATACGTTCTACGTTATACGTTATACGTTAAACGTTGTACGTTATACGTTATACGTTATACGTTATACGTTATACGTTATACGTTATACGTTATACGTTATACGTTATGCGTTATACGTTATACGTTATACGTTATACGTTATACGTTATACGTTATACGTTATACGTTATACGTTATACGTTACACGTAATATGTAATACGTCATACGATTTACGTTAATCGTTATACGTTATACGTTATACGCTATACGTTATACGTTATACGTTATACGATATACGTTATACGTTATACGTTATACGCTATACGTTATACGTTATACGTTATACGTTATACGCTATACGTTATACGTTATACGTTATACGTTACACGTTATACGTTACACGTTATACGTTATACGTTACACGTTATACGTTACACGTTATACGTTATACGTTATAATGTATACGTTATGCGTTATACGCTATACGTTATGCGTTATAGGATATACGTTATGCGTTATAGGATATACGTTATATTTTATACGTTATACGTTATGCGTTATAGGATATACGTTATAGGATATACGTTGTACGCTATACGTTATACGTTGTACGTTATACGTTATACGTTATACGTTATACGTTATACGTTATACGTTATACGTTATACGTTATACGTTATACGTTATACGTTATACGTTATGCGTTATAGGATATACGTTATACGTTATACGTTGTACGTTATACGTTATACGTTGTACGTTATACGTTCTACGTTATACGTTATACGTTAAACGTTGTACGTTATACGTTATACGTTATACGTCATACGTTATACGTTATACGTTATACGTTCTACGTTCTACGTTATACGTTATACGTTAAACGTTGTACGTTATACGTTATACGTTATACGTTATACGTTATACGTTATACGTTATGCGTTATACGTTATACGTTATACGTTATACGTTATACGTTATACGTTATACGTTATACGTTATACGTTATACGTTATACGTTATACGTTATACGTTATACGTTATACGTTATACGTTATACGTTATACGTTATGCGTTATAATGTATACGTTATGCGTTATACGCTATACGTTATGCGTTATAGGATATACGTTATGCGTTATAGGATATACGTTATATTTTATACGTTATACGCTATACGTTATACGTTATACGTTATACGATATACGTTATACGCTATACGTTATACGTTGTACGTTATACGTTATACGTTATACGTTATACGCTATACGTTATACGTTATACGTTATACGTTACACGTTATACGTTATACGTTACACGTTATACGTTACACGTTATACGTTATACGTTATACGTTATACGTTATACGTTATACGTTATACGTTATACGTTATACGTTATACGTTATACGTTATACGTTATACGTTATACGTTATACGTTATACGTTATACGTTATACGTTATACGTTATACGTTATACGTTATACGTTATGCGTTATAGGATATACGTTATACGTTATACGTTATACGTTAAACGTTGTACGTTATACGTTATACGTTATACGTTATACGTCATACGTTATACGTTGGACGTTATACGTTATACGTTATACGTTATACGTTATACGTTATACGCTATACGTTATACGTTATACGTTATACGTTGTACGTTATACGTTATACGTTATGTGTTATACATCATGCGATATACGTTATACGTTATTCGTTATACGTTATACGTTAAACGTTGTACGTTATACGTTATACGTTATACGTTATACGTTATACGTTATACGTTATACGTTATACGTTATACGTCATACGTTATACGTTATACGTTATACGTTATACGTTATACGTTATACGTTATACGTTATACGTTATACGTTATACGTTATACGTTATACGTTATAGGATATACGTAATACGTTATACGTTGTCCGTTATACGTTATACGTTATACGTTATACGTTAAACGTTGTACGTTATACGTTATACGTTATACGTTATACGTTATCCGTTATGCGTTATACGTTATACGTTATACGTTATACGTTATACGTTATACGTTATACGTTATACGTTATACGTCATACGTTATACGTTATACGTTATACGTTATACGTTATACGTTATACGTTATACGTTATACGTTGTACGTTATACGTTATACGTTGTACGTTATACGTTCTACGTTATACGTTATACGTTAAACGTTGTACGTTATACGTTATACGTCATACGTTATACGTTATACGTTATACATTCTACGTTATACGTTATACGTTAAACGTTGTACGTTATACGTTATACGTTATACGTTATACGTTATACGTTATACGTTATACGTTATACGTTATACGTTATACGTTATACGTTATACGTTATACGTTATACGTTATACGTTATACGTTATACGTTATACGTTATACGTTATACGTTATACGTTATACGTCATACGTTATGCGTTATGCGTTATAGGATATAGGTTATAGGATATACGTTGTACGCTATACGTTATACGTTGTACGTTATACGTTATACGTTATACGTTATACGTTATGCGTTATACGTTATACGTTATACGTTATACGTTATACGTTATACGTTATACGTTATACGTTATACGTTATACGTTATACGTTACACGTAATATGTAATACGTCATACGATTTACGTTAATCGTTATACGTTATACGTTATACGCTATACGTTATACGTTATACGTTATACGATATACGTTATACGTTATACGTTATACGCTATACGTTATACGTTATACGTTATACGTTATACGCTATACGTTATACGTTATACGTTATACGTTACACGTTATACGTTACACGTTATACGTTAAACGTTGTACGTTATACGTTATACGTTATACGTTATACGTCATACGTTATACGTTGGACGTTATACGTTATACGTTATACGTTATACGTTATACGTTATACGCTATACGTTATACGTTATACGTTATACGTTGTACGTTATACGTTATACGTTATGTGTTATACATCATGCGATATACGTTATACGTTATTCGTTATACGTTATACGTTAAACGTTGTACGTTATACGTTATACGTTATACGTTATACGTTATACGTTATACGTTATACGTTATACGTTATACGTTATACGTTATACGTTATACGTTATACGTTATACGTTATACGTTATACGTTATACGTTATACGTTATACGTTATACGTTATACGTTATACGTTATACGTTATAGGATATACGTAATACGTTATACGTTGTCCGTTATACGTTATACGTTATACGTTATACGTTAAACGTTGTACGTTATACGTTATACGTTATACGTTATACGTTATCCGTTATGCGTTATACGTTATACGTTATACGTTATACGTTATACGTTATACGTTATACGTTATACGTTATACGTCATACGTTATACGTTATACGTTATACGTTATACGTCATACGTTATACGTTATACGTTATACGTTGTACGTTATACGTTATACGTTGTACGTTATACGTTCTACGTTATACGTTATACGTTAAACGTTGTACGTTATACGTTATACGTCATACGTTATACGTTATACGTTATACATTCTACGTTATACGTTATACGTTAAACGTTGTACGTTATACGTTATACGTTATACGTTATACGTTATACGTTATACGTTATACGTTATACGTTATACGTTATACGTTATACGTTATACGTTATACGTTATACGTTATACGTTATACGTTATACGTTATACGTTATACGTTATACGTTATACGTTATACGTTATACGTTATACGTTATACGTTATACGTTATACGTCATACGTTATGCGTTATGCGTTATAGGATATAGGTTATAGGATATACGTTGTACGCTATACGTTATACGTTGTACGTTATACGTTCTACGTTATACGTTATACGTTATACGTTATAAGTTATACGTTATACGTTATACGTTATACGTTATACGTTATACGTTAGACGCTATACGTTATACGTTATACGTTATACGTTATACGTTATACGTTATACGTTATACGTTATACGTTATGCGTTATACGTTACACGTTATACGTTATACGTTATACGGTATACGTTATGCGTTATACGCTATACGTTATGCGTTATAGGACATACGTTATGCGTTATAGGATATACGTTATACGTTATACGTTATACGTTATACGACATACGTTATACGTTATACGTTATACGTTATACGTTATACGTTATACGTTATACGTTATACGTTATACGTTATACGTTATACGTTATACGTCATACGTTATACGTTATGCGTTATAGGATATAGGTTATAGGATATACGTTGTACGCTATACGTTATACGTTGTACGTTATACGTTCTACGTTCTACGTTATACGTTATACGTTATAAGTTATACGTTATACGTTATACGTTATACGTTATACGTTATACGTTAGACGCTATACGTTATACGTTATACGTTATACGTTATACGTTATACGTTATACGTTATACGTTATACGTTATACGTTATACGTTATACGTTATACGTTATACGTTATACGTTATACGTTATACGTTATACGTTATACATTATACGTTATACGTTATACGTTATGCGTTATAGGATATACGTTATACGTTATACGTTGTACGTTATACGTTATACGTTATGCGTTATACGTCATGCGATATACGTTATACGTTATACGTTATACGTTATACGCTATACATTATACGTTATACGTTATACGATATACGTTATACGTTATACGATATACGTTATACGTTATACGTTATACGTTATACGTTATACATTATACGTTATACGTTATACGTTATACGTTATACGTTATACGTTATACGTTATACGTTATACGTTATACGTTATACGACATACGTTATACGTTATACGTTATACGTTATAGGTTATACGTTATACGTTATACGTTATACGTTATACGTTATACGTTATACGTTGTACGTTATGCGTTATAGGATATACGTTATACGTTATACGTTGTACGTTATACTTTATACGTTGTACGTTATACGTTCTACGTTATACGTTATACGTTAAACGTTGTACGTTATACGTTATACGTCATACGTTATATGTTATACGTTATACGTTATACGTTCTACGTTATACGTTATACGTTAAACGTTGTACGTTATACGTTATACGTTATACGTTATACGTTATACGTTATACGTTATACGTTATACGTTATACGTTATGCGTTATACGTTATACGTTATACGTTATACGTTATACGTTATACGTTATACGTTATACGTTATACGTTATACGTTACACGTAATATGTAATACGTCATACGATTAACGTTAATCGTTATACGTTATACGTTATACGCTATACGTTATACGTTATACGTTATACGATATACGTTATACGTTATACGTTATACGCTATACGTTATACGTTATACGTTATACGTTATACGCTATACGTTATACGTTATACGTTATACGTTACACGTTATACGTTACACGTTATACGTGATACGTTACACGTTATACGTTACACGTTATACGTTATACGTTATAATGTATACGTTATGCGTTATACGCTATACGTTATGCGTTATAGGATATACGTTATGCGTTATAGGATATACGTTATATTTTATACGTTATACGTTATGCGTTATAGGATATACGTTATAGGATATACGTTGTACGCTATACGTTATACGTTGTACGTTATACGTTATACGTTATACGTTATACGTTATACGTTATACGTTATACGTTATACGTTATACGTTATACGTTATACGTTATACGTTATACGTTATACGTTATGCGTTATAGGATATACGTTATACGTTATACGTTGTACGTTATACGTTATACGTTGTACGTTATACGTTCTACGTTATACGTTATACGTTAAACGTTGTACGTTATACGTTATACGTTATACGTCATACGTTATACGTTATACGTTATACGTTCTACGTTCTACGTTATACGTTATACGTTAAACGTTGTACGTTATACGTTATACGTTATACGTTATACGTTATACGTTATACGTTATGCGTTATACGTTATACGTTATACGTTATACGTTATACGTTATACGTTATACGTTATACGTTATACGTTATACGTTATACGTTATACGTTATACGTTATACGTTATACGTTATACGTTATACGTTATACGTTATACGTTATACGTTATACGATATACGTTATACGCTATACGTTATACGTTGTACGTTATACGTTATACGTTATACGTTATACGCTATACGTTATACGTTATATTAGGTGGACCGGAAAGTAATGTCGTTTCTGCGCATGTCACTATTTGATTGTCATTTGTCAGCTCATTGTGTACATTAAAGTCGTAGCAAAGACATTCTGAGGTTATAGTGACTTGTTTAGTTGTAAATAATTAAATTTAAAATTTTTCTTTACAATTTTGGGTGAAATGGCCAGCCAAATACCAGAAGAGGTACATATCCGGCATTGCATGCTTTTTGAGTTTCGCAAGGTTAGTAACGCAACAGTTGCTACCAAAAACATTTGCGATGTTTATCCAAATGCATTAGACGTTCGTAAATGCCAAAGGTGGTTTTCCAAGTTCAAATCCGGTAATTTTGATCTTTCCGACTCGTATCGATCAGGAAGACCAACAACGTTAGACAATGACGTGTTAAGTGCGGAAGTGGAAGCAAATCCGTGTCAGACAATCGAGGAATTGTCAAACAGTCTTAACCAACCTTGGTCGACCATCCAAGAACATTTGCAGCAGATTGGGAAAGTAAGCAGAGCAGGTGTTTGGGTCCCGCATAATCTGTCCGAAGAGAACAAGGCTAACCGATCCACCACATGCAACTTATTGCTTCAACGGCACAATACAGAAGCGTTTTTTGATGGCTTGATCACCGGAGATGAAAAGTGGGTTCTTTATGAGAATCCAAAACGCAAAAGGCAGTGGCTCTCTCCAAATGAATCGCCACAAAGTACTGCTAAGCCAGGTTTACACCCCAAAAAGGCCCTTTTGTGTGTTTGGTGGAGTATTCGCGGCGTTGTTCATTTTGAAGTGCTGAAACCTGGACAGACTGTGAATGCAGACCTTTACTGTGAACAATTAGATCGTGTAAATAAATCTTTAATTGAAAAGTGGCCAGCGATTGTCAACAGAAAAGGCTTTATTCTGCAACACGATAATGCAAGACCGCACTGCGCAAGACGAACCTTGGCAAAAATTAATGAATTGGGGTGGGAGGTACTGCCTCACCCACCATACTCGCCCGATGTTGCACCATCGGATTTCCATTTAATCCGATCGCTTCAACACTTTCTAAGTGGCAAAAGATTTGCAAATTTGGATGATATACAAAATGCCATCTCTGTATATTTTGCTCAAAAACCAATTGATTTTTATCGATCCGGCATTGAAAATTTGCACACTAGATGGCAAAAGGTTGTTGATAATGAGGGTGATTATATCATTGATTAAAAATAAAAACTCGTTAAAAATTTATGTGTTTGAATTTAATGTAAGGAAACGACATTACTTTCCGGTCCCCCTAATACGTTATACGTTACACGTTATACGTTACACGTTATACGTTATACGTTACACGTTATACGTTACACGTTATACGTTACACGTTATACGTTATACGTTATACGTTATACGTTATACGTTATACGTTATACGTTATACGTTATACGTTATGCGTTATACGTTATACGTTATACGTTATACGTTATACGTTATGCGTTATACGTTATACGTTATACGTTATACGTTATACGTTATACGTTATACGTTATACGTTATGCGTTATAATGTATACGTTATGCGTTATACGCTATACGTTATGCGTTATAGGATATACGTTATGCGTTATAGGATATACGTTATATTTTATACGTTATACGCTATACGTTATACGTTATACGTTATACGATATACGTTATACGCTATACGTTATACGTTGTACGTTATACGTTATACGTTATACGTTATACGCTATACGTTATACGTTATACGTTATACGTTACACGTTATACGTTATACGTTACACGTTATACGTTACACGTTATACGTTATACGTTATACGTTATACGTTATACGTTATACGTTATACGTTATACGTTATACGTTTACGTTATACGTTATACGTTATACGTTATACGTTCTACGTTCTACGTTATACGTTATACGTTAAACGTTATACGTTATACGTTATACGTTATACGTTGTACGTTATACGTTATACGTTGTACGTTATACGTTCTACGTTATACGTTATACGTTAAACGTTGTACGTTATACGTTATACGTCATACGTTATACGTTATACGTTATACGTTCTACGTTCTACGTTATACGTTATACGTTAAACGTTGTACGTTATACGTTATACGTTATACGTTATACGTTATACGTTATACGTTATGCGTTATACGTTATACGTTATACGTTATACGTTATACGTTATACGTTATACGTTATACGTTATACGTTATACGTTATACGTTATACGTTATACGTTATGCGTTATACGTTATACGTTATACGTTATACGTTATACGTTATGCGTTATACGTTATACGTTATACGTTATACGTTATACGTTATACGTTATACGTTATACGTTATACGTTATACGTTATACGTTATACGTTATACGTTATACGTTATACGTTATACGTTATACGTTATACGTTATACGTTATGCGTTATAGGATATACGTTATAGGATATACGTTGTACGCTATACGTTGTACGTTATACGTTATACGTTGTACGTTATACGTTCTACGTTATACGTTATACGTTAAACGTTATACGTTATACGTTATACGTTATACGTTATACGTTATGCGTTATAATGTATACGTTATGCGTTATACGCTATACGTTATGCGTTATAGGATATACGTTATGCGTTATAGGATATACGTTATATTTTATACGTTATACGCTATACGTTATACGTTATACGTTATACGATATACGTTATACGCTATACGTTATACGTTGTACGTTATACGTTATACGTTATACGTTATACGCTATACGTTATACGTTATACGTTATACGTTACACGTTATACGTTATACGTTACACGTTATACGTTACACGTTATACGTTATACGTTATACGTTATACGTTATACGTTATACGTTATACGTTATACGTTATACGTTATACGTTATACGTTATACGTTATACGTTATACGTTATACGTTATACGTTATACGTTATACGTTATACGTTATACGTTATACGTTATACGTTATACGTTATACGTTATACGTTATGCGTTATAGGATATACGTTATACGTTATACGTTATACGTTAAACGTTGTACGTTATACGTTATACGTTATACGTTATACGTCATACGTTATACGTTGGACGTTATACGTTATACGTTATACGTTATACGTTATACGTTATACGCTATACGTTATACGTTATACGTTATACGTTGTACGTTATACGTTATACGTTATGTGTTATACATCATGCGATATACGTTATACGTTATTCGTTATACGTTATACGTTAAACGTTGTGCGTTATACGTTATACGTTATACGTTATACGTTATACGTTATACGTTATACGTTATACGTTATACGTTATACGTTATACGTTATACGTTATACGTTATACGTTATACGTTATACGTTATTCGTTATACGTTATACGTTATACGTTATACGTTATACGTTATACGTTATAGGATATACGTAATACGTTATACGTTGTCCGTTATACGTTATACGTTATACGTTATACGTTAAACGTTGTACGTTATACGTTATACGTTATACGTTATACGTTATCCGTTATGCGTTATACGTTATACGTTATACGTTATACGTTATACGTTATACGTTATACGTTATACGTTATACGTCATACGTTATACGTTATACGTTATACGTTATACGTTATACGTTATACGTTATACGTTATACGTTGTACGTTATACGTTCTACGTTATACGTTATACGTTAAACGTTGTACGTTATACGTTATACGTCATACGTTATACGTTATACGTTATACATTCTACGTTATACGTTATACGTTAAACGTTGTACGTTATACGTTATACGTTATACGTTATACGTTATACGTTATACGTTATACGTTATACGTTATACGTTATACGTTATACGTTATACGTTATACGTTATACGTTATACGTTATACGTTATACGTTATACGTTATACGTTATACGTTATACGTTATACGTTATACGTTATACGTTATACGTTATACGTTATACGTCATACGTTATGCGTTATGCGTTATAGGATATAGGTTATAGGATATACGTTGTACGCTATACGTTATACGTTGTACGTTATACGTTCTACGTTATACGTTATACGTTATACGTTATAAGTTATACGTTATACGTTATACGTTATACGTTATACGTTATACGTTAGACGCTATACGTTATACGTTATACGTTATACGTTATACGTTATACGTTATACGTTATACGTTATACGTTATGCGTTATACGTTACACGTTATACGTTATACGTTATACGGTATACGTTATGCGTTATACGCTATACGTTATGCGTTATAGGACATACGTTATGCGTTATAGGATATACGTTATACGTTATACGTTATACGTTATACGACATACGTTATACGTTATACGTTATACGTTATACGTTATACGTTATACGTTATACGTTATACGTTATACGTTATACGTTATACGTTATACGTCATACGTTATACGTTATGCGTTATAGGATATAGGTTATAGGATATACGTTGTACGCTATACGTTATACGTTGTACGTTATACGTTCTACGTTCTACGTTATACGTTATACGTTATAAGTTATACGTTATACGTTATACGTTATACGTTATACGTTATACGTTAGACGCTATACGTTATACGTTATACGTTATACGTTATACGTTATACGTTATACGTTATACGTTATACGTTATACGTTATACGTTATACGTTATACGTTATACGTTATACGTTATACGTTATACGTTATACGTTATACATTATACGTTATACGTTATACGTTATGCGTTATAGGATATACGTTATACGTTATACGTTGTACGTTATACGTTATACGTTATGCGTTATACGTCATGCGATATACGTTATACGTTATACGTTATACGTTATACGCTATACATTATACGTTATACGTTATACGATATACGTTATACGTTATACGATATACGTTATACGTTATACGTTATACGTTATACGTTATACATTATACGTTATACGTTATACGTTATACGTTATACGTTATACGTTATACGTTATACGTTATACGTTATACGACATACGTTATACGTTATACGTTATACGTTATAGGTTATACGTTATACGTTATACGTTATACGTTATACGTTATACGTTATACGTTGTACGTTATGCGTTATAGGATATACGTTATACGTTATACGTTGTACGTTATACGTTATACGTTGTACGTTATACGTTCTACGTTATACGTTATACGTTAAACGTTGTACGTTATACGTTATACGTCATACGTTATATGTTATACGTTATACGTTATACGTTCTACGTTATACGTTATACGTTAAACGTTGTACGTTATACGTTATACGTTATACGTTATACGTTATACGTTATACGTTATACGTTATACGTTATACGTTATGCGTTATACGTTATACGTTATACGTTATACGTTATACGTTATACGTTATACGTTATACGTTATACGTTATACGTTACACGTAATATGTAATACGTCATACGATTTACGTTAATCGTTATACGTTATACGTTATACGCTATACGTTATACGTTATACGTTATACGATATACGTTATACGTTATACGTTATACGTTATACGCTATACGTTATACGTTATACGTTATACGTTACACGTTATACGTTACACGTTATACGTTATACGTTACACGTTATACGTTACACGTTATACGTTACACGTTATACGTTATACGTTATACGTTATACGTTATACGTTATACGTTATACGTTATACGTTATACGTTATGCGTTATACGTTATACGTTATACGTTATACGTTATACGTTATGCGTTATACGTTATACGTTATACGTTATACGTTATACGTTATACGTTATACGTTATACGTTATGCGTTATAATGTATACGTTATGCGTTATACGCTATACGTTATGCGTTATAGGATATACGTTATGCGTTATAGGATATACGTTATATTTTATACGTTATACGCTATACGTTATACGTTATACGTTATACGATATACGTTATACGCTATACGTTATACGTTGTACGTTATACGTTATACGTTATACGTTATACGCTATACGTTATACGTTATACGTTATACGTTACACGTTATACGTTATACGTTACACGTTATACGTTACACGTTATACGTTATACGTTATACGTTATACGTTATACGTTATACGTTATACGTTATACGTTATACGTTATACGTTATACGTTATACGTTATACGTTCTACGTTCTACGTTATACGTTATACGTTAAACGTTATACGTTATACGTTATACGTTATACGTTGTACGTTATACGTTATACGTTGTACGTTATACGTTCTACGTTATACGTTATACGTTAAACGTTGTACGTTATACGTTATACGTCATACGTTATACGTGATACGTTATACGTTCTACGTTCTACGTTATACGTTATACGTTAAACGTTGTACGTTATACGTTATACGTTATACGTTATACGTTATACGTTATACGTTATGCGTTATACGTTATACGTTATACGTTATACGTTATACGTTATACGTTATACGTTATACGTTATACGTTATACGTTATACGTTATACGTTATACGTTATGCGTTATACGTTATACGTTATACGTTATACGTTATACGTTATGCGTTATACGTTATACGTTATACGTTATACGTTATACGTTATACGTTATACGTTATACGTTATACGTTATACGTTATACGTTATACGTTATACGTTATACGTTATACGTTATACGTTATACGTTATACGTTATGCGTTATAGGATATACGTTATAGGATATACGTTGTACGCTATACGTTGTACGTTATACGTTATACGTTGTACGTTATACGTTCTACGTTATACGTTATACGTTAAACGTTATACGTTATACGTTATACGTTATACGTTATACGTTATGCGTTATAATGTATACGTTATGCGTTATACGCTATACGTTATGCGTTATAGGATATACGTTATGCGTTATAGGATATACGTTATATTTTATACGTTATACGCTATACGTTATACGTTATACGTTATACGATATACGTTATACGCTATACGTTATACGTTGTACGTTATACGTTATACGTTATACGTTATACGCTATACGTTATACGTTATACGTTAAACGTTACACGTTATACGTTACACGTTATACGTTATACGTTACACGTTATACGTTACACGTTATACGTTATACGTTATAATGTATACGTTATGCGTTATACGCTATACGTTATGCGTTATAGGATATACGTTATGCGTTATAGGATATACGTTATATTTTATACGTTATACGTTATGCGTTATAGGATATACGTTATAGGATATACGTTGTACGCTATACGTTATACGTTGGACGTTATACGTTATACGTTATACGTTATACGTTATACGTTATACGTTATACGTTATACGTTATACGTTATACGTTATACGTTATACGTTATACGTTATACGTTATACGTTATGCGTTATAGGATATACGTTATACGTTATAGGATATACGTTATACGTTATACGTTGTACGTTATACGTTGTACGTTATACGTTATACGTTATACGTTATACGTTATACGTTATACGTTATACGTTATACGTTATACGTTGTACGTTATACGTTATACGTTATACGTTATACGTTATACGTTGTACGTTATACGTTATACGTTATACGTTATACGTTATACGTTATACGTTATACGTTATACGTTATACGTTATACGTTATACGTTATACGTTATACGTTATACGTTATACGTTATACGTTATACGTTATACGTTATACGTTATACGTTATACGTTATGCGTTATACGTTATACGTTATACGTTACACGTTATACGTTACACGTTATACGTTATACGTTATACGTTATACGTTATACGTTATGCGTTATAGGATATACGTTATACGTTATACGTTATACGTTAAACGTTGTACGTTATACGTTATACGTTATACGTTATACGTTATACGTTATACGTTGGACGTTATACGTTATACGTTATACGTTATACGTTATACGTTATACGCTATACGTTATACGTTATACGTTATACGTTATACGTTATACGTTGTACGTTATACGTTATACGTTATACGTTATACGTTATACGTTATACGTTATACGTTATACGTTATACGTTATACGTTATACGTTATACATTATACGTTATACGTTATACGTTATACGTTATACGTTATACGTTATACGTTATACGACATACGTTATACGTTATACGTTATACGTTATACGTTATACGTTATACGTTATACGTTATACGTTATACGTTATACGTTATACGTTATACGTTATACGTTATACGTTATACGTTATACGTTATACGTTATACGTTATGCGTTATAGGATATACGTTATACGTTATACGTTATACGTTATACGTTGTACGTTATACGTTATACGTTATACGTTATACGTTATACGTTATACGTTATACGTTATACGTTATACGTTATACTTTATACGTTATACGTTATACGTTATACGTTATACGTTATACGTTATACGTTATACGTTATACGTTATGCGTTATAGGATATACGTTATATGTTATACGTTATACGTTATACGTTGTACGTTATACGTTATACGTTATACGTTATACGTTATACGTTATACGTTATACGTTATACGTTATACGTTATACGTTATACGTTATACGTTATACGTTATACGTTATACGTTATACGTTATACGTTATACGTTATACGTTATACGTTATACGTTATACGTTATAAGTTATACGTTATACGTTATGCGTTATACGTTATGCGTTATACGTTATACGTTATACGTTATACGTTATACGTTATACGTTATACGTTATACGTTATACGTTATACGTTATACGTTATACGTTATGCGTTATACGTTATACGTTATACGTTATACGTTATGCGTTATACGTTATACGTTATACGTTATGCGTTATACGTTATACGTTATACGTTATACGTTATACGTTATACGGAATATGTAATACGTCATACGTTTTACGTTAATCGTTATACGTTATACGTTATACGCTATACGTTATACGTTATACGTTATACGTTATACGTTATACGTTATACGTTATACGTTATACGTTATACGTTATACGTTATACGTTATACGTTATACGTTATACGTTATACGTTATACGTTATACGTTATACGTTATACGTTATACGTTATACGTTATACGTTATACGTTATACGTTATACGTTATACGTTATACGTTATACGTTATGCGTTATAGGATATACGTTATACGTTATACGTTATACGTTATACGTTATACGTTATACGTTATACGTTATACATTATACGTTATACGCTATACGTTATACGTTATACGTTATTCGTTAAACGTTGTACGTTGTACGTTATACGTTATACGTCATACGTTATACGTTATACGTTATACGTTATACGTTATACGTTATACGTAATATGTAATACGTCATACGTTTTACGTTAATCGTTATACGTTATACGTTATATGTTATACGTTATACGTTATACGTTATACGTTATACGTTATACGTTATACGTTATACGTTATACGTTATACGACATACGTTATACGTTATACGTTATACGTTATACGTTATACGATATACGTTATACGTTATACGTTATACGTTATACGTTATACGTTATACGTTATACGTTATACGTTATACGTTATACGTTATGCGTTATACGTTATACGTTATGCGTTATAGGATATACGTTATACGTTATACGTTGTACGTTATACGTTATACGCTATACGTTATACGTTATACGTTGGACGTTATACGTTATACGTTATACGTTATACGCTATACGTTATACGTTATACGTTATACGTTATACGTTATACGTTGTACGTTATACGTTATACGTTATACGTTATACGTTATACGTTATACGTTATACGTTATACGTTATACGTTATACGTTATACGTTATACCTTATACGTTATACGTTATACGTTATACGTTATACGTTATACATTATACGTTATACGTTGAACGTTGTACGATATACGTTATACGTTATACGTTATACGTTATACGTTAAACGTTGTACGTTATACGTTATACGTCATACGTTATACGTTATACGTTATACGTTATACGTTATACGTTATACGTTATACGTTAAACGTTGTACGTTATACGTTATACGTTAAACGTTATACGTTATACGTTATACGTTATACGTTATACGTTATACGTTATACGTTATGCGTTATAGGATATACGTTATACGTTATACGTTATACGTTATACGTTATACGTTGTACGTTATACGTTATACGTTATACGTTATTCGTTATACGTTATACGTTATACGTTATACGTTATACGTTATACGTTATACGTTATACGTTATACGTTATACGTTATGCGTTATAGGATATACGTTATACGTTATACGTTGTACGTTATACGTTATACGTTGTACGTTATACGTTCTACGTTATACGTTATACGTTAAACGTTGTACGTTATACGTTATACGTCATACGTTATACGTTATACGTTATACGTTATACGTTATACGTTATACGTTATACGTTATACGTTATACGTTATACGTTATACATTATACGTTATACGCTATACGTTATACGTTATACGTTATACGTTAAACGTTGTACGTTATACGTTATACGTCATACGTTATACGTTATACGTTATAAGTTATACGTTATACGTTATACGTAATATGTAATACGTCATACGTTTTACGTTAATCGTTATACGTTATACGTTATACGTTATACATTATACGTTATACGTTATACGTTATACGTTATACGTTATACGTTATACGTTATACGTTATACGTTATACGTTATACGACATACGTTATACGTTATACGTTATACGTTATACGTTATACGATATACGTTATACGTTATACGTTATACGTTATACGTTATACGTTATACGTTATACGTTATACGTTATACGTTATACGTTATACGTTATACGTTATACGTTATACGTTATGCGTTATAGGATATACGTTATACGTTATACGTTGTACGTTATACGTTATACGCTATACGTTATACGTTATACGTTGGACGTTATACGTTATACGTTATACGTTATACGTTATACGCTATACGTTATACGTTATACGTTATACGTTATACGTTATACGTTGTACGTTATACGTTATACGTTATACGTTATACGTTATACGTTATACGTTATACGTTATACGTTATACGTTATACGTTATACGTTATATTATACGTTATACATTATACGTTATGTGTTATAGGATATACGTTATACGTTATACGTTGTACGTTATACGTTATACATTATACGTTATACGTTATACGTTATACGTTATACGTTCTACGTTATACGTAATATGTAATACGTCATACGTTTTACGTTAATCGTTATACGTTATACGTTATACGTTACACGTTATACGTTATACGTTATAGGTTATGCGTTATAGGATATACGTTATACGTTATACGTTGGACGTTATACGTTATACGTTATACGTTATACGTTATACGCTATACGTTATACGTTATACGTGATACGTTATACGTTATACGTTATACGTTATACGTTATACGTTATACGTTATACGTTATACCTTATAACATATACGTTATACGTTTTTGGCGGCGCTAAATTAAAGTATGTTAGAGGAAGGAAAGAACGGAAATATAAGGAAGTGGGGATAAGCGTTTCATCCCGGGCCTGCTAGTGGACTCGTCAGTAAGGCATCCTAGCAGGCCCTGCCTTATACGCCGGGACATTGGAAGATCGGTAAGAGGTCGTATATATAGCGATCGGAGCAGGTACGGGAACTTGCGGGAAACGGTTGGTGGTGAGTTTCCCTCTGGTGGCAAGCGTGGGTAGTGCCGCCACATAACCCCCTTGCCAGTGGTAAACGATACTTTGAAGTTCCGTCCTGATGTCCCAGTGGCGTAGGTATTTGTTCCGTAGTTCGGTTTGTCACAACAGGCACAGGAGGAGGTTGTCCAGAGCGGTGGAAGAGAAGAATGCTTCTTTTTCGTAGTAAGGCCCAGCTGCTGTCGATTGCGGAATACGCGTGGCGAGCATCGTTTGCTCAAGCCGCGTTTTCGCTTGTTGTCCGACGTTGATGCGTGCGCGTACCAGTATTTATGAAACGCATCGGTGTGGTCGGTGAATAATGTCGACAAGCTGCCTGCTGTCCTCCTGGGGTTGATCCTGATGGTTAGCCGGGAGTATAGCGTTCGTGTCGTCGCTGGCAGGTCGAGGAGTCAACCCTCGGAGAGGGGGATTTATGAAAAATCGGCCTTTACGTTGCGTTCCTTCCATCGTCTTGTGCTGCACCTGTACTGCTGCTGTGCTGCTGTCCAGAAGGTTGCGTTGGTTCTTAGACGGGGTCACCACTTTGGCGGCGCTAAATTAAAGTATGTTAGAAAGGAGTGAACGGAAATATAAGGAAGTGGGGATAAGCGTTTCATCCCGGGCCTGCTAGTGGACTCGTCAGTAAGGCATCCTAGCAGGCCCTGCCTTATACGCCGGGACATTGGAAGATCGGTAAGAGGTCGTATATATAGCGATCGGAGCAGGTACGGGAACTTGCGGGAAACGGTTGGTGGTGAGTTTCCCTCTGGTGGCAAGCGTGGGTAGTGCCGCCACACGTTATACGTTATACGTTATACATTATACGTTATACGTTGAACGTTGTACGATATACGTTATACGTTATACGTTGTACGTTATACGTTATACGCTATACGTTATACGTTATACGTTGGACGTTATACGTTATACGTTATACGTTATACGTTATACGCTATACGTTATACGTTATACGTTATACGTTATACGTTATACGTTGTACGTTATACGTTATACGTTATACGTTATACGTTATACGTTATACGTTATACGTTATACGTTATACGTTATACGTTATACGTTATACGTTATACGTTATACGTTATACGTTATATTATACGTTATACAGTATACGTTATGTGTTATAGGATATACGTTATACGTTATACGTTGTACGTTATACGTTATACATTATACGTTATACGTTATACGTTATACGTTATACGTCCTACGTTATACGTAATATGTAATACGTCATACGTCTTACGTTAATCGTTATACGTTATACGTTATACGTTATACGTTATACGTTATACGTTATACGTTATGCGTTATAGGATATACGTTATACGTTATACGTTGGACGTTATACGTTATACGTTATACGTTATACGTTATACGCTATACGTTATACGTTATACGTTATACGTTATACGTTATACGTTATACGTTATACGTTATACGTTATACGTTATACGTTATACGTTATACCTTATAACATATACGTTATACGTTATACGTTATACGTTATACATTATACGTTATACGTTGAACGTTGTACGATATACGTTATACGTTATACGTTATACGTTATACGTTATACGTTAAACGTTGTACGTTATTCGTTATACGTCATACGTTATACGTTATACGTTATACGTTATACGTTCTACGTTATACGTTATACGTTAAACGTTGTACGTTATACGTTATACGTTATACGTTATTCGTTATACGTTATACGTTATACGTTATACGTTATACGTTATACGTTATACGTTATACGTTATACGTTATACGTTATACGTTATACGTTAAACGTTGTACGTTATACGTTATACGTCATACGTTATACGTTATACGTTATACGTTATACGTTATACGTTATACGTTATACGTTATACGTTATACGTTATACGTTATACGTTATACGTTATACGTTATACGTTATGCGTTATACGTCATGCGATATACGTTATACGTTATACGTTATACGTTATACGTTATACATTATACGTTAAACGTTGTACGTTATACGTTATTCGTTATACGTTATACGTTATACGTTATACGTTATACGTTATACGTTATGCGTTATAGGATATACGTTATACGTTATACGTTGTACGTTATACGTTATACGTTATACGTTATACGTTATACGATATACGTTATAAGTTATACGTTATACGTTATACGTTATACGTTATACGTTATACGTTATACGTTATACGTTATACGTTATACGTTATACGTTATACGTGATACGTTAGACGTTGTACGTTATACGTTCTACGTTATACGTTATACGTTAAACGTTGTACGTTATACGTTATACGTCATACGTTATACGTTATACGTTATACTTTCTACGTTCTACGTTATACGTTATACGTTAAACGTTGTACGTTATACGTTATACGTTATACGTTATACGTTAAACGTTGTACGTTATACGTTATACGTTATACGTTATTCGTTATACGTTATACGTTATACGTTATACGTTATACGTTATACGTTATACGTTATACGTTATACGTTATGCGTTATAGGATATACGTTATACGTTATACGTTGTACGTTATACGTTATACGTTGTACGTTATACGTTCTACGTTATACGTTATACGTTAAACGTTGTACGTTATACGTTATACGTCATACGTTATACGTTATACGTTATACGTTATACGACATACGTTATACGTTATACGTTATACGTTATACGTTATACGATATACGTTATACGTTATACGTTATACGTTATACGTTATACGGAATATGTAATACGTCATACGTTTTACGTTAATCGTTATACGTTATACGTTATACGCTATACGTTATACGTTATACGTTATACGTTATACGTTATACGTTATACGTTATACGTTATACGTTATACGTTATACGTTATACGTTATACGTTATACGTTATACGTTATACGTTATACGTTATACGTTATACGTTATACGTTATACGTTATACGTTATACGTTATACGTTATACGTTATACGTTATACGTTATACGTTATGCGTTATAGGATATACGTTATACGTTATACGTTATACGTTATACGTTATACGTTATACGTTATACGTTATACATTATACGTTATACGCTATACGTTATACGTTATACGTTATTCGTTAAACGTTGTACGTTGTACGTTATACGTTATACGTCATACGTTATACGTTATACGTTATACGTTATACGTTATACGTTATACGTAATATGTAATACGTCATACGTTTTACGTTAATCGTTATACGTTATACGTTATATGTTATACGTTATACGTTATACGTTATACGTTATACGTTATACGTTATACGTTATACGTTATACGTTATACGACATACGTTATACGTTATACGTTATACGTTATACGTTATACGATATACGTTATACGTTATACGTTATACGTTATACGTTATACGTTATACGTTATACGTTATACGTTATACGTTATACGTTATGCGTTATACGTTATACGTTATGCGTTATAGGATATACGTTATACGTTATACGTTGTACGTTATACGTTATACGCTATACGTTATACGTTATACGTTGGACGTTATACGTTATACGTTATACGTTATACGCTATACGTTATACGTTATACGTTATACGTTATACGTTATACGTTGTACGTTATACGTTATACGTTATACGTTATACGTTATACGTTATACGTTATACGTTATACGTTATACGTTATACGTTATACGTTATACCTTATACGTTATACGTTATACGTTATACGTTATACGTTATACATTATACGTTATACGTTGAACGTTGTACGATATACGTTATACGTTATACGTTATACGTTATACGTTAAACGTTGTACGTTATACGTTATACGTCATACGTTATACGTTATACGTTATACGTTATACGTTATACGTTATACGTTATACGTTAAACGTTGTACGTTATACGTTATACGTTAAACGTTATACGTTATACGTTATACGTTATACGTTATACGTTATACGTTATACGTTATGCGTTATAGGATATACGTTATACGTTATACGTTATACGTTATACGTTATACGTTGTACGTTATACGTTATACGTTATACGTTATTCGTTATACGTTATACGTTATACGTTATACGTTATACGTTATACGTTATACGTTATACGTTATACGTTATACGTTATGCGTTATAGGATATACGTTATACGTTATACGTTGTACGTTATACGTTATACGTTGTACGTTATACGTTCTACGTTATACGTTATACGTTAAACGTTGTACGTTATACGTTATACGTCATACGTTATACGTTATACGTTATACGTTATACGTTATACGTTATACGTTATACGTTATACGTTATACGTTATACGTTATACATTATACGTTATACGCTATACGTTATACGTTATACGTTATACGTTAAACGTTGTACGTTATACGTTATACGTCATACGTTATACGTTATACGTTATAAGTTATACGTTATACGTTATACGTAATATGTAATACGTCATACGTTTTACGTTAATCGTTATACGTTATACGTTATACGTTATACATTATACGTTATACGTTATACGTTATACGTTATACGTTATACGTTATACGTTATACGTTATACGTTATACGTTATACGACATACGTTATACGTTATACGTTATACGTTATACGTTATACGATATACGTTATACGTTATACGTTATACGTTATACGTTATACGTTATACGTTATACGTTATACGTTATACGTTATACGTTATACGTTATACGTTATACGTTATACGTTATGCGTTATAGGATATACGTTATACGTTATACGTTGTACGTTATACGTTATACGCTATACGTTATACGTTATACGTTGGACGTTATACGTTATACGTTATACGTTATACGTTATACGCTATACGTTATACGTTATACGTTATACGTTATACGTTATACGTTGTACGTTATACGTTATACGTTATACGTTATACGTTATACGTTATACGTTATACGTTATACGTTATACGTTATACGTTATACGTTATATTATACGTTATACATTATACGTTATGTGTTATAGGATATACGTTATACGTTATACGTTGTACGTTATACGTTATACATTATACGTTATACGTTATACGTTATACGTTATACGTTCTACGTTATACGTAATATGTAATACGTCATACGTTTTACGTTAATCGTTATACGTTATACGTTATACGTTACACGTTATACGTTATACGTTATAGGTTATGCGTTATAGGATATACGTTATACGTTATACGTTGGACGTTATACGTTATACGTTATACGTTATACGTTATACGCTATACGTTATACGTTATACGTGATACGTTATACGTTATACGTTATACGTTATACGTTATACGTTATACGTTATACGTTATACCTTATAACATATACGTTATACGTTTTTGGCGGCGCTAAATTAAAGTATGTTAGAGGAAGGAAAGAACGGAAATATAAGGAAGTGGGGATAAGCGTTTCATCCCGGGCCTGCTAGTGGACTCGTCAGTAAGGCATCCTAGCAGGCCCTGCCTTATACGCCGGGACATTGGAAGATCGGTAAGAGGTCGTATATATAGCGATCGGAGCAGGTACGGGAACTTGCGGGAAACGGTTGGTGGTGAGTTTCCCTCTGGTGGCAAGCGTGGGTAGTGCCGCCACATAACCCCCTTGCCAGTGGTAAACGATACTTTGAAGTTCCGTCCTGATGTCCCAGTGGCGTAGGTATTTGTTCCGTAGTTCGGTTTGTCACAACAGGCACAGGAGGAGGTTGTCCAGAGCGGTGGAAGAGAAGAATGCTTCTTTTTCGTAGTAAGGCCCAGCTGCTGTCGATTGCGGAATACGCGTGGCGAGCATCGTTTGCTCAAGCCGCGTTTTCGCTTGTTGTCCGACGTTGATGCGTGCGCGTACCAGTATTTATGAAACGCATCGGTGTGGTCGGTGAATAATGTCGACAAGCTGCCTGCTGTCCTCCTGGGGTTGATCCTGATGGTTAGCCGGGAGTATAGCGTTCGTGTCGTCGCTGGCAGGTCGAGGAGTCAACCCTCGGAGAGGGGGATTTATGAAAAATCGGCCTTTACGTTGCGTTCCTTCCATCGTCTTGTGCTGCACCTGTACTGCTGCTGTGCTGCTGTCCAGAAGGTTGCGTTGGTTCTTAGACGGGGTCACCACTTTGGCGGCGCTAAATTAAAGTATGTTAGAAAGGAGTGAACGGAAATATAAGGAAGTGGGGATAAGCGTTTCATCCCGGGCCTGCTAGTGGACTCGTCAGTAAGGCATCCTAGCAGGCCCTGCCTTATACGCCGGGACATTGGAAGATCGGTAAGAGGTCGTATATATAGCGATCGGAGCAGGTACGGGAACTTGCGGGAAACGGTTGGTGGTGAGTTTCCCTCTGGTGGCAAGCGTGGGTAGTGCCGCCACACGTTATACGTTATACGTTATACATTATACGTTATACGTTGAACGTTGTACGATATACGTTATACGTTATACGTTGTACGTTATACGTTATACGCTATACGTTATACGTTATACGTTGGACGTTATACGTTATACGTTATACGTTATACGTTATACGCTATACGTTATACGTTATACGTTATACGTTATACGTTATACGTTGTACGTTATACGTTATACGTTATACGTTATACGTTATACGTTATACGTTATACGTTATACGTTATACGTTATACGTTATACGTTATACGTTATACGTTATACGTTATACGTTATATTATACGTTATACAGTATACGTTATGTGTTATAGGATATACGTTATACGTTATACGTTGTACGTTATACGTTATACATTATACGTTATACGTTATACGTTATACGTTATACGTCCTACGTTATACGTAATATGTAATACGTCATACGTCTTACGTTAATCGTTATACGTTATACGTTATACGTTATACGTTATACGTTATACGTTATACGTTATGCGTTATAGGATATACGTTATACGTTATACGTTGGACGTTATACGTTATACGTTATACGTTATACGTTATACGCTATACGTTATACGTTATACGTTATACGTTATACGTTATACGTTATACGTTATACGTTATACGTTATACGTTATACGTTATACGTTATACCTTATAACATATACGTTATACGTTATACGTTATACGTTATACATTATACGTTATACGTTGAACGTTGTACGATATACGTTATACGTTATACGTTATACGTTATACGTTATACGTTAAACGTTGTACGTTATTCGTTATACGTCATACGTTATACGTTATACGTTATACGTTATACGTTCTACGTTATACGTTATACGTTAAACGTTGTACGTTATACGTTATACGTTATACGTTATTCGTTATACGTTATACGTTATACGTTATACGTTATACGTTATACGTTATACGTTATACGTTATACGTTATACGTTATACGTTATACGTTAAACGTTGTACGTTATACGTTATACGTCATACGTTATACGTTATACGTTATACGTTATACGTTATACGTTATACGTTATACGTTATACGTTATACGTTATACGTTATACGTTATACGTTATACGTTATACGTTATGCGTTATACGTCATGCGATATACGTTATACGTTATACGTTATACGTTATACGTTATACATTATACGTTAAACGTTGTACGTTATACGTTATTCGTTATACGTTATACGTTATACGTTATACGTTATACGTTATACGTTATGCGTTATAGGATATACGTTATACGTTATACGTTGTACGTTATACGTTATACGTTATACGTTATACGTTATACGATATACGTTATAAGTTATACGTTATACGTTATACGTTATACGTTATACGTTATACGTTATACGTTATACGTTATACGTTATACGTTATACGTTATACGTGATACGTTAGACGTTGTACGTTATACGTTCTACGTTATACGTTATACGTTAAACGTTGTACGTTATACGTTATACGTCATACGTTATACGTTATACGTTATACTTTCTACGTTCTACGTTATACGTTATACGTTAAACGTTGTACGTTATACGTTATACGTTATACGTTATACGTTAAACGTTGTACGTTATACGTTATACGTTATACGTTATTCGTTATACGTTATACGTTATACGTTATACGTTATACGTTATACGTTATACGTTATACGTTATACGTTATGCGTTATAGGATATACGTTATACGTTATACGTTGTACGTTATACGTTATACGTTGTACGTTATACGTTCTACGTTATACGTTATACGTTAAACGTTGTACGTTATACGTTATACGTCATACGTTATACGTTATACGTTATACGTTATACGTTATACGTTATACGTTATACGTTAAACGTTGTACGTTATACGTTATACGTCATACGTTATACGTTATACGTTATACGTTATACCTTATACGTTATACGTTATACGTTATACGTTATATGTTATGCGTTATAGGATATACGTTATACGTTATACGTTGTACGTTATACGTTATACGTTGTACGTTATACGTTCTACGTTATACGTTATACGTTAAACGTTGTACGTTATACGTTATACGTCATACGTTATACGTTATACGTTATACGTTATACGTTATACGTTATACGTTATACGTTATACGTTATACGTTATACGTTATACGTTATACGTTAAACGTTGTACGTTATACGTTATACGTCATACGTTATACGTTATACGTTATACGTTATACCTTATACGTTATACGTTATACGTTATACGTTAAACGTTGTACGTTATACGTTATACGTCATACGTTATACGTTATACGTTATACGTTATACGTTCTACGTTATACGTTATACGTTAAACGTTGTACGTTATACGTTATACGTTATACGTTATTCGTTATACGTTATACGTTATACGTTATACGTTATACGTTATACGTTATACGTTATACGTTATGCGTTATAGGATATACGTTATACGTTATACGTTGTACGTTATACGTTATACGTTGTACGTTATACGTTCTACGTTATACGTTATACGTTAAACGTTGTACGTTATACGTTATGCGTCATACGTTATACGTTATACGTTAAACGTTGTACGTTATACGTTATACGTTATACGTTATTCGTTATACGTTATACGTTATACGTTATACGTTATACGTTATACGTTATACGTTATACGTTATACGTTATGCGTTATAGGATATACGTTATACGTTATACGTTGTACGTTATACGTTATACGTTGTACGTTATACGTTCTACGTTATACGTTATACGTTAAACGTTGTACGTTATACGTTATACGTCATACGTTATACGTTATACGTTATACGTTATACGTTATACGTTATACGTTATACGTTAAACGTTGTACGTTATACGTTATACGTCATACGTTATACGTTATACGTTATACGTTATACGTTATACGTTATACATTATACGTTATACGCTATACGTTATACGTTATACGTTATACGTTAAACGTTATACGTTATACGTTATACGTTATACGTTATACGTTATACGTTATACGTTATACGTTATACGTTATACGTTATACGTTATACGTTATGCGTTATAGGATATACGTTATACGTTATATGTTGTACGTTATACGTTCTACGTTAAACGTTGTACGTTATACGTTATACGTCATACGTTATACGTTATACGTTATACGTTATACGTTATACGTTATACGTTATACGTTAAACGTTGTACGTTATACGTTATACGTCATACGTTATACGTTATACGTTATACGTTATACGTTATACGTTATACATTATACGTTATACGCTATACGTTATACGTTATACGTTATACGTTAAACGTTATACGTGATACGTTATACGTTATACGTTATACGTTATACGTTATACGTTATACGTTATACGTTGTACGTTATACGTTATACGTTGTACGTTATACGTTCTACGTTATACGTTATACGTTAAACGTTGTACGTTATACGTTATACGTCATACGTTATACGTTATACGTTATACGTTATACGTTATACGTTATACGTTATACGTTAAACGTTGTACGTTATACGTTATACGTCATACGTTATACGTTATACGTTATACGTTATACGTTATACGTTATACATTATACGTTATACGCTATACGTTATACGTTATACGTTATACGTTAAACGTTATACGTTATACGTTATACGTTATACGTTATACGTTATACGTTATACGTTATACGTTATACGTTATACGTTATACGTTATACGTTATACGTTATACGTTATACGTTATACGTTATACGTTATACGTTATGCGTTATAGGATATACGTTATACGTTATACGTTATACGTCATACGTTATACGTTATACGTTATACGTTATACGTTATACGTTATACGTTATACGTTATACGTTATACCTTATACGTTATACGTTATACGCTATACGTTATACATTATACGTTATACGTTGAACGTTGTACGATATACGTTATACGTTATACCTTATACGTTATACGTTATACGTTATACGTTAAACGTTGTACGTTATACGTTATACGTCATACGTTATACGTTATACGTTATACGTTATACGTTCTACGTTATACGTTATACGTTAAACGTTGTACGTTATACGTTATACGTTATACGTTATTCGTTATACGTTATACGTTATACGTTATACGTTATACGTTATACGTTATACGTTATATGTTATGCGTTATAGGATATACGTTATACGTTATACGTTGTACGTTATACGTTATACGTTGTACGTTATACGTTCTACGTTATACGTTATACGATATACGTTATACGTTATACGTTATACGTTATACGTTATACGTTATACGTTATACGTTGTACGTTATACGTTATGCGTTATAGGATATACGTTATACGTTATACGTTGTACGTTATACGTTATACGCTATACGTTATACGTTATACGTTGGACGTTATACGTTATACGTTGTACGTTATACGTTATACATTATACGTTATACGTTATACGTTATACGTTATACGTTCTACGTTATACGTAATATGTAATACGTCATACGTTTTACGTTAATCGTTATACGTTATACGTTATACGTTATACGTTATACGTTATACGTTATACGTTATGCGTTATAGGATATACGTTATACGTTATACGTTGGACGTTATACGTTATACGTTATACGTTATACGTTATACGCTATACGTTATACGTTATACGTTATACGTTATACGTTATACGTTATACGTTATACGTTATACGTTATACGTTATACGTTATACGTTATACGTTCTACGTTATACGTTATACGTTAAACGTTATACGTTATACGTTATACGTTATACGTTATGCGTTATAGGATATACGTTATACGTTATACGTTGGACGTTATACGTTATACGTTATACGTTAGACGTTATACGCTATACGTTATACGTTATACCTTATACCATATACGTTATACGTTATACGTTATACGTTATACATTATACGTTATACGTTGAACGTTGTACGATATACGTTATACGTTATACGTTATACGTTATACGTTATACGTTAAACGTTGTACGTTATTCGTTATACGTCATACGTTATACGTTATACGTTATACGTTATACGTTCTACGTTATACGTTATACGTTATACGTTAAACGTTGTACGTTATACGTTATACGTTATACGTTATTCGTTATACGTTATACGTTATACGCTATACGTTATACATTATACGTTATACGCTGAACGTTGTACGATATACGTTATACGTTATACCTTATACGTTATACGTTACACGTTATACGTTAAACGTTGTACGTTATACGTTATACGTCATACGTTATACGTTATACGTTATACGTTATACGTTCTACGTTATACGTTATACGTTAAACGTTGTACGTTATACGTTATACGTTATACGTTATTCGTTATACGTTATACGTTATACGTTATACGTTATACGTTATACGTTATACGTTATACGTTATGCGTTATAGGATATACGTTATACGTTATACGTTGTACGTTATACGTTATACGTTGTACGTTATACGTTCTACGTTATACGTTATACGTTAAACGTTGTACGTTATACGTTATACGTCATACGTTATACGTTATACGTTATACGTTATACGTTATACGTTATACGTTATACGTTATACGTTATACGTTATACGTTATACATTATACGTTATACGCTATACGTTATACGTTATACGTTATACGTTAAACGTTGTACGTTATACGTTATACGTCATACGTTATACGTTATACGTTATAAGTTATACGTTATACGTTATACGTAATATGTAATACGTCATACGTTTTACGTTAATCGTTATACGTTATACGTTATACGTTATACGTTATACGTTATACGTTATACGTTATACGTTATACGTTATACGTTATACGTTATACGTTATACGTTATACGACATACGTTATACGTTATACGTTATACGTTATACGTTATACGTTATACGATATACGTTATACGTTATACGTTATACGTTATACGTTATACGTTATACGTTATACGTTATACGTTATACGTTATACGTTATGCGTTATAGGATATACGTTATACGTTATACGTTGTACGTTATACGTTATACGCTATACGTTATACGTTATACGTTGGACGGTATACGTTATACGTTATACGTTATACGTTATACGCTATACGTTATACGTTATACGTTATACGTTATACGTTGTACGTTATACGTTATACGTTATACGTTATACGTTATACGTTATACGTTATACGTTATACGTTATACGTTATACGTTATACGTTATACGTTATACGTTATACGTTATATTATACGTTATACATTATACGTTATGTGTTATAGGATATACGTTATACGTTATACGTTGTACGTTATACGTTATACATTATACGTTATACGTTATACGTTATACGTTATACGTTCTACGTTATACGTAATATGTAATACGTCATACGTTTTACGTTAATCGTTATACGTTATACGTTATACGTTATACGTTATACGTTATACGTTATACGTTATGCGTTATAGGATATACGTTATACGTTATACGTTGGACGTTATACGTTATACGTTATACGTTATACGTTATACGCTATACGTTATACGTTATACGTTATACGTTATACGTTATACGTTATACGTTATACGTTATACGTTATACGTTATACGTTATACCTTATACGTTATACGTTATACGTTATACGTTATACGTTATACGTTATACGCTATACGTTATACGTTATACGTTATACGTTATACGTTATACGTTATACGTTATACGTTATACGTTATACGTTATTCGTTATACGTTATACGTTATACCTTATACCATATACGTTATACGTTATACGTTATACGTTATACATTATACGTTATACGTTGAACGTTGTACGATATACGTTATACGTTATACGTTATACGTTATACGTTATACGTTAAACGTTGTACGTTATTCGTTATACGTCATACGTTATACGTTATACGTTATACGTTATACGTTCTACGTTATACGTTATACGTTATACGTTAAACGTTGTACGTTATACGTTATACGTTATACGTTATTCGTTATACGTTATACGTTATACGCTATACGTTATACATTATACGTTATACGCTGAACGTTGTACGATATACGTTATACGTTATACCTTATACGTTATACGTTATACGTTATACGTTAAACGTTGTACGTTATACGTTATACGTCATGCGTTATACGTTATACGTTATACGTTATACGTTCTACGTTATACGTTATACGTTAAACGTTGTACGTTATACGTTATACGTTATACGTTATTCGTTATACGTTATACGTTATACGTTATACGTTATACGTTATACGTTATACGTTATACGTTATGCGTTATAGGATATACGTTATACGTTATACGTTGTACGTTATACGTTATACGTTGTACGTTATACGTTCTACGTTATACGTTATACGTTAAACGTTGTACGTTATACGTTATACGTCATACGTTATACGTTATACGTTATACGTTATACGTTATACGTTATACGTTATACGTTATACGTTATACGTTATACATTATACGTTATACGCTATACGTTATACGTTATACGTTATACGTTAAACGTTGTACGTTATACGTTATACGTCATACGTTATACGTTATACGTTATAAGTTATACGTTATACGTTATACGTAATATGTAATACGTCATACGTTTTACGTTAATCGTTATACGTTATACGTTATACGTTATACGTTATACGTTATACGTTATACGTTATACGTTATACGTTATACGTTATACGTTATACGTTATACGTTATACGACATACGTTATACGTTATACGTTATACGTTATACGTTATACGTTATACGATATACGTTATACGTTATACGTTATACGTTATACGTTATACGTTATACGTTATACGTTATACGTTATACGTTATGCGTTATGCGTTATAGGATATACGTTATACGTTATACGTTGTACGTTATACGTTATACGCTATACGTTATACGTTATACGTTGGACGTTATACGTTATACGTTATACGTTATACGTTATACGCTATACGTTATACGTTATACGTTATACGTTATACGTTGTACGTTATACGTTATACGTTATACGTTATACGTTATACGTTATACGTTATACGTTATACGTTATACGTTATACGTTATACGTTATACGTTATACGTTATACGTTATACGTTATATTATACGTTATACATTATACGTTATGTGTTATAGGATATACGTTATACGTTATACGTTGTACGTTATACGTTATACATTATACGTTATACGTTATACGTTATACGTTATACGTTCTACGTTATACGTAATATGTAATACGTCATACGTTTTACGTTAATCGTTATACGTTATACGTTATACGTTATACGTTATACGTTATACGTTATACGTTATGCGTTATAGGATATACGTTATACGTTATACGTTGGACGTTATACGTTATACGTTATACGTTATACGTTATACGCTATACGTTATACGTTATACGTTATACGTTATACGTTATACGTTATACGTTATACGTTATACGTTATACGTTATACGTTATACCTTATACGTTATACGTTATACGTTATACGTTATACGTTATACGTTATACGTTATACGTTATACGTTATACGTTATGCGTTATAGCATATACGTTATACGTTATACGTTG
This sequence comes from Ptiloglossa arizonensis, assembly GCF_051014685.1. Lineage (NCBI taxonomy): Eukaryota > Metazoa > Arthropoda > Insecta > Hymenoptera > Colletidae > Ptiloglossa > Ptiloglossa arizonensis. Next base: position 216,114 of record NW_027478901.1, read on the forward strand.
TACGTTATACGTTATACGTTGTACGTTATACGTTCTACGTTATACGTTATACGTTAAACGTTGTACGTTATACGTTATACGTCATACGTTATACGTTATACGTTATACGTTATACGTTATACGTTATACGTTATACGTTATACGTTATACGTTATACGTTATACGTAATATGTACTACGTCATACGTTTTACGTTAATCGTTATACGTTATACGTTATACGCTACACGTTATACGTTATACGTTATACGTTATACGTTATACGTTAAACGTTGTACGTTATACGTTATACGTTTTACGTTATACGTTATACGTTATACGTTATACGTTATACGTTATACGTTATACGTTATACGTTATGCGTTATACGTTATACGTTATACGTTATACGTTATACGTTATACGTTATACGTTATACGTTATACGTTATACGTTATACGTTATACGTTATACGTTATACGTTATACGTTATACGTTATACGTTATACGTAATATGTACTACGTCATACGTTTTACGTTAATCGTTATACGTTATACGTTATACGCTACACGTTATACGTTATACGTTATACGTTATACGTTATACGTTATACGTTATACGTTATTCGTTATACGTTATACGCAATACGTTATACGTTATACGTTATACGTTATACGTTATACGTTATACGTTATACGTTATACGTTATACGTTATACGTTATACGTTATACGTTATACGTTATACGTTATACGTTATACGTATACGTTATACGTTATACGTTATACGTTATACGTTATACGTTATACGTTATACGTTATACGTTATACGTTATACGTTATGCGTTATAGGATATACGTTATACGTTATACGTTGTACGTTATACGTTATACGTTATACGTTATACGTTATACGTTATACGTTATACGTTAAACGTTGTACGTTATACGTTATACGTTATGCGTTATACGTTATACGTTATACGTCATACGTTATACGTTATAGGTTATACGTTATACGTTATACGTTATACGTTGTACGTTATACGTTATACGTTGTACGTTATACGTTATACGTTATACGTTATACGTTATACGCTATACGTTATACGTTATATGTTATACGTCATGCGATATACGTTATACGTTATTCGTTATACGGTATACGTTAAACGTTGTACGTTATACGTTATACGTTGTACGTTATACGTTATACGTTGGACGTTAGACGTTATACGTTATACGTTATACGCTATACGTTATACGTTATACGTTATACGTTATACGTTATACGTAGTACGTTATACGTTATACGTTATACGTTATACGTTATACGTTATACGTTATACGTTATACGTTATACGTTATACGTTATGCGTTATAGGATATACGTTATACGTTATACGTTGTACGTTATACGTTATACGTTGTACGTTATACGTTCTACGTTATACATTATACGTTAAACGTTGTACGTTATACGTTATACGTCATACGTTATACGTTATACGTTATACGTCATACGTTATACGTTATACGTTATACGTTATACGTTCTACGTTATACGTTATACGTTAAACGTTGTACGTTATACGTTATACGTTATACGTTATACGTTATACGTTATACGTTATACGTTATACGTTATACGTTATACGTTATACGTTATACGTCATACTTTATACGTTATACGTTATACGTTATACGTTATACGTTATACGTTATACGTTATACGTTATGCGTTATAGGATATACGTTATACGTTATACGTTGTACGTTATACTTTATACGTTATACGTTATACGTTATACGTTGGACGTTATACGTTGGACGTTATACGTTATACGTTATACGTTATACGCTATACGTTATGCGTTATACGTTATACGTTGTACGTTATACGTTATACGTTATACGTTATACGTTATACGTTATACGTTATACGTTATACGTTATACGTTATACGTTATACGTTATACGTTATACGTTATACGTTATACGTTATACGTTATACGTTATACGTTATACGTTATACGTTATACGTTATACGTTATACGTTATACGTTATACGTTATACGACATACGTTATACGTTATACGTTATACGTTATACGTTATACGTTATACGTTATACGTTATACGTTATACGTTATACGTTATACGTTATACGTTATACGTTATACGTTATACGTTATACGTTATACGTTATACGTTATGCGTTATAGGATATACGTTATACGTTATACGTTATACGTTATACGTTGTACGTTATACGTTATACGTTATACGTTATACGTTATACGTTATACGTTATACGTTATACGTTATACGTTATACGTTATACGTTATACGTTATACGTTATACATTATACGTTATACGTTATACGTTATACGTTATACGTTATACGTTACACGTTATACGACATACGTTATACGTTATACGTTATACGTTATACGTTATACGTTATACGTTATACGTTATACGTTATACGACATACGTTATACGTTATACGTTATACGTTATACGTTATACGTTATACGTTATACGTTATACGTTATACGTTATACGTTATACGTTATACGTTATACGTTATACGTTATACGTTATACGTTATACGTTATGCGTTATAGGATATACGTTATACGTTATACGTTATACGTTATACGTTGTACGTTATACGTTATACGTTATACGTTATACGTTATACATTATACGTTATACGTTATACGTTATACGTTATACGTTATACGTTATACGTTATACGTTATACGTTATACGTTATACGTTATACGTTATACGTTATACGTTATACGTTATACGTTATACGTTATACGTTATACGTTATACGTTATACGTTATACGTTATACGTTATACGTTATACGACATACGTTATACGTTATACGTTATACGTTATACGTTATACGTTATACGTTATACGTTATACGTTATACGTTATACGTTATACGTTATACGTTATACGTTATACGTTATACGTTATACGTTATACGTTATACGTTATACGTTATACGTTATACGTTATACGTTATACGTTATACGTTATACGTTATACGTTATACGTTATACGACATACGTTATACGACATACGTTATACGTTATACGTTATACGTTATACGTTATACGTTATACGTTATACGTTATACGTTATACGTTATACGTTATACGTTATACCTTATACGTTATACGTTATACGTTATACGTTATACGTTATACGTTATACGACATACGTTATACGTTATACGTTATACGGTATACGTTATACGTTATACGTTATACGTTATACGTTATACGTTATACGTTATACGTTATACGTTATACGTTATGCGTTATAGGATATACGTTATGCGTTATACGTTATACGTTATACGTTATACGTAATATGTAATACGTCATACGTTTTACCTTAATCGTTATACGTTATACGTTATACGCTATACGTTATACGTTATACGTTATACGTTATACGTTATACGTTATACGTTATAGGTTATACGTTATACGTTATACGTTATACGTTATACGTTATACGTTATACGTTATACGTTATACGTTATACGTTATACGTTATACGTTATACGTTATACGTTATACGTTATACGTTATACGTTATACGTTATACGTTATACGTTATACGTTATGCGTTATACGTTATGCGTTATACGTTATGCGTTATACGTTATACGTTATACGTTATACGTTATACGTTATACGTTATACGTTATACGTTATGCGTTATAGGATATACGTTATACGTTATACGTTTTACGTTATACGTTATACGTTGTACGTTATACGTTCTACGTTATACGTTATACGTTAAACGTTGTACGTTATACGTTATACGTCATACGTTATACGTCATACGTTATACGTTATACGTTCTACGTTATACGTTATACGTTAAACGTTGTACGTTATACGTTATACGTTTTACGTTATACGTTATACGTTATACGTTATACGTTATACGTTATACGTTATACGTTATACGTTATGCGTTATACGTTATACGTTATACGTTATACGTTATACGTTATACGTTATACGTTATACGTTATACGTTATACGTTATACGTTATACGTTATACGTTACACGTTATACGTTATACGTAATATGTAATACGTCATACGTTTTACGTTAATCGTTATACGTTATACGTTATACGCTACACGTTATACGTTATACGTTATACGTTATACGTTATACGTTATACGTTATACGTTATACGTTATACGTTATACGCAATACGTTATACGTTATACGTTATACGTTATACGTTATACGTTATACGTTATACGTTATACGTTATACGTTATACGTTATACGTTATACGTTATACGTTATACGTTATACGTATACGTTATACGTTATACGTTATACGTTATACGTTATACGTTATACGTTATACGTTAAACGTTGTACGTTATACGTTATACGTTATGCGTTATACGTTATACGTTATACGTCATACGTTATACGTTATACGTTATACGTTATACGTTATACGTTATTCGTTGTACGTTATACTTTATACGTTGTACGTTATACGTTATACGTTATACGTTAGACGTTGTACGTTATACGTTATACGTTATACGTTATACGTTATACGCTATACGTTATACGTTATATGTTATACGTCATGCGATATACGTTATATGTTATTCGTTATACGGTATACGTTAAACGTTGTACGTTATACGTTATACGTTGTACGTTATACGTTATACGTTGGACGTTAGACGTTATACGTTATACGTTATACGCTATACGTTATACGTTATACGTTATACGTTATACGTTATACGTAGTACGTTATACGTTATACGTTATACGTTATACGTTATACGTTATACGTTATACGTTATACGTTATACGTTATACGTTATGCGTTATAGGATATACGTTATACGTTATACGTTTTACGTTATACGTTATACGTTGTACGTTATACGTTCTACGTTATACGTTATACGTTAAACGTTGTACGTTATACGTTATACGTCATACGTTATACGTTATACGTTATACGTTATACGTTCTACGTTATACGTTATACGTTAAACGTTGTACGTTATACGTTATACGTTTTACGTTATACGTTATACGTTATACGTTATACGTTATACGTTATACGTTATACGTTATACGTTATGCGTTATACGTTATACGTTATACGTTATACGTTATACGTTACACGTTATACGTTATACGTTATACGTTATACGTTATACGTTATACGTTATACGTTATACGTTATACGTTATACGTTATACGTAATATGTAATACGTCATACGTTTTACGTTAATCGTTATACGTTATACGTTATACGCTACACGTTATACGTTATACGTTATACGTTATACGTTATACGTTATACGTTATACGTTATACGTTATACGTTATACGCAATACGTTATACGTTATACGTTATACGTTATACGTTATACGTTATACGTTATACGTTATACGTTATACGTTATACGTTATACGTTATACGTTATACGTTATACGTTATACGTTATACGTATACGTTATACGTTATACGTTATACGTTATACGTTATACGTTATACGTTATACGTTATACGTTATACGTTATGCGTTATAGGATATACGTTATACGTTATACGTTGTACGTTATACGTTATACGTTATACGTTATACGTTATACGTTATACGTTATACGTTAAACGTTGTACGTTATACGTTATACGTTATGCGTTATACGTTATACGTTATACGTCATACGTTATACGTTATACGTTATACGTTATACGTTATACGTTATTCGTTGTACGTTATACGTTATACGTTGTACGTTATACGTTATACGTTATACGTTAGACGTTGTACGTTATACGTTATACGTTATACGTTATACGTTATACGCTATACGTTATACGTTATATGTTATACGTCATGCGATATACGTTATACGTTATTCGTTATACGGTATACGTTAAACGTTGTACGTTATACGTTATACGTTGTACGTTATACGTTATACGTTGGACGTTAGACGTTATACGTTATACGTTATACGCTATACGTTATACGTTATACGTTATACGTTATACGTTATACGTAGTACGTTATACGTTATACGTTATACGTTATACGTTATACGTTATACGTTATACGTTATACGTTATACGTTATACGTTATGCGTTATAGGATATACGTTATACGTTATACGTTGTACGTTATACGTTATACGTTGTACGTTATACGTTCTACGTTATACATTATACGTTAAACGTTGTACGTTATACGTTATACGTCATACGTTATACGTTATACGTTATACGTTATACGTTCGACGTTATACGTTATACGTTAAACGTTGTACGTTATACGTTGTACGTTATACGTTATACGTTATACGTTATACGTTATGCGTTATACGTTATACGTTATACGTTATACGTTATGCGTTATACGTTATACGTTATACGTTATTCGTTATACGTTATACGTTATACGTTATACGTTATACGTTATACGTTATACGTTATACGTAATATGTAATACGTCATACGTTTTACGTTAATCGTTATACGTTATACGTTATACGCTATACGTTATACGTTATACGTTATACGTTATACGTTATACGTTATACGTTATACGTTATACGTTATACGTTATACGTTATACGTTATACGTTATACGTTATACGTTATACGTTATACGTTATACGTTATACGTTATACGTTATACGTTATACGTTATACGTTATACGTTACACGTTATACGTTATACGTAATATGTAATACGTCATACGTTTTACGTTAATCGTTATACGTTATACGTTATACGCTACACGTTATACGTTATACGTTATACGTTATACGTCATACGTTATACGTTATACGTTATACGTTATACGTTATACGTTATACGTTATACGCAATACGTTATACGTTATACGTTATACGTTATACGTTATACGTTATACGTTATACGTTATACGTTATACGTTATACGTTATACGTTATACGTTATACGTTATACGTTATACGTATACGTTATACGTTATACGTTATACGTTATACGTTATACGTTATACGTTATACGTTATACGTTATACGTTATACGTTATACGTTATGCGTTATAGGATATACGTTATACGTTATACGTTGTACGTTATACGTTATACGTTATACGTTATACGTTATACGTTATACGTTATACGTTAAACGTTGTACGTTATACGTTATACGTTATGCGTTATACGTTATACGTTATACGTCATACGTTATACGTTATACGTTATACGTTATACGTTATACGTTATTCGTTGTACGTTATACTTTATACGTTGTACGTTATACGTTATACGTTATACGTTAGACGTTGTACGTTATACGTTATACGTTATACGTTATACGTTATACGCTATACGTTAGACGTTATATGTTATACGTCATGCGATATACGTTATATGTTATTCGTTATACGGTATACGTTAAACGTTGTACGTTATACGTTATACGTTGTACGTTATACGTTATACGTTGGACGTTAGACGTTATACGTTATACGTTATACGCTATACGTTATACGTTATACGTTATACGTTATACGTTATACGTAGTACGTTATACGTTATACGTTATTCGTTGTACGTTATACTTTATACGTTGTACGTTATACGTTATACGTTATACGTTAGACGTTGTACGTTATACGTTATACGTTGTACGTTATACGTTATACGTTATACGCAATACGTTATACGTTATACGTTATACGTTATACGTTATACGTTATACGTTATACGTTATACGTTATACGTTATACGTTATACGTTATACGTTATACGTTATACGTTATACGTTATACGTATACGTTATACGTTATACGTTATACGTTATACGTTATACGTTATACGTTATACGTTATACGTTATACGTTATACGTTATGCGTTATAGGATATACGTTATAGGATATACGTTATACGTTATACGTTGTACGTTATACGTTATACGTTATACGTTATACGTTATACGTTATACGTTATACGTTATACGTTAAACGTTGTACGTTATACGTTATACGTTATGCGTTATACGTTATACGTTATACGTCATACGTTATACGTTATACGTTATACGTTATACGTTATACGTTATTCGTTGTACGTTATACGTTATACGTTATACGTTATACGTTATACGTTATACGTTATACGTTATACGTATACGTTATACGTTATACGTTATACGTTATACGTTATACGTTATACGTTATACGTTATACGTTATACGTTATGCGTTATAGGATATACGTTATACGTTATACGTTGTACGTTATACGTTATACGTTATACGTTATACGTTATACGTTATACGTTATACGTTAAACGTTGTACGTTATACGTTATACGTTATGCGTTATACGTTATACGTTATACGTCATACGTTATACGTTATACGTTATACGTTATACGTTATACGTTATTCGTTGTACGTTATACGTTATACGTTGTACGTTATACGTTATACGTTATACGTTAGACGTTGTACGTTATACGTTATACGTTATACGTTATACGTTATACGCTATACGTTATACGTTATATGTTATACGTCATGCGATATACGTTATACGTTATTCGTTATACGGTATACGTTAAACGTTGTACGTTATACGTTATACGTTGTACGTTATACGTTATACGTTGGACGTTAGACGTTATACGTTATACGTTATACGCTATACGTTATACGTTATACGTTATACGTTATACGTTATACGTAGTACGTTATACGTTATACGTTATACGTTATACGTTATACGTTATACGTTATACGTTATACGTTATACGTTATACGTTATGCGTTATAGGATATACGTTATACGTTATACGTTGTACGTTATACATTATACGTTAAACGTTGTACGTTATACTTTATACGTCATACGTTATACGTTATACGTTATACGTTATACGTTATACGTTATACGTTATACGTTATACGTAATATGTAATACGTCATACGTTTTACGTTAATCGTTATACGTTATACGTTATACGCTACACGTTATACGTTATACGTTATACGTTATACGTTATACGTTATACGTTATACGTTATACGTTATACGTTATTCGTTATACGCAATACGTTATACGTTATACGTTATACGTTATACGTTATACGTTATACGTTATACGTTATACGTTATACGTTATACGTTATACGTTATACGTTATACGTTATACGTTATACGTTATACGTATACGTTATACGTTATACGTTATACGTTATACGTTATACGTTATACGTTATACGTTATACGTTATACGTTATACGTTATACGTTATGCGTTATAGGATATACGTTATACGTTATACGTTGTACGTTATACGTTATACGTTATACGTTATACGTTATACGTTATACGTTATACGTTAAACGTTGTACGTTATACGTTATACGTTATACGTTATACGTTATACGTAGTACGTTATACGTTATACGTTATACGTTATACGTTATACGTTATACGTTATACGTTATACGTTATACGTTATACGTTATGCGTTATAGGATATACGTTATACGTTATACGTTGTACGTTATACGTTATACGTTGTACGTTATACGTTCTACGTTATACATTATACGTTAAACGTTGTACGTTATACTTTATACGTCATACGTTATACGTTATACGTTATACGTTATACGTTCTACGTTATACGTTATACGTTAAACGTTGTACGTTATACGTTGTACGTTATACGTTAAACGTTATACGTTATACGTTATGCGTTATACGTTATACGTTATACGTTATACGTTATGCGTTATACGTTATACGTTATACGTTATTCGTTATACGTTATACGTTATACGTTATACGTTATACGTTATACGTTATACGTTATACGTAATATGTAATACGTCATACGTTTTACGTTAATCGTTATACGTTATACGTTATACGCTATACGTTATACGTTATACGTTATACGTTATACGTTATACGTTATACGTTATACGTTATACGTTATACGTTATACGTTATACGTTATACGTTATACGTTATACGTTATACGTTATACGTTATACGTTATACGTTATACGTTATACGTTATACGTTATACGTCATACTTTATACGTTATACGTTATACGTTATACGTTATACGTTATACGTTATACGTTATGCGTTATAGGATATACGTTATACGTTATACGTTGTACGTTATACTTTATACGTTATACGTTATACGTTATACGTTGGACGTTATACGTTATACGTTATACGTTATACGCTATACGTTATGCGTTATACGTTATACGTTATACGTTATACGTTGTACGTTATACGTTATACGTTATACGTTATACGTTATACGTTATACGTTATACGTTATACGTTATACGTTATACGTTATACGTTATACGTTATACGTTATACGTTATACGTTATACGTTATACGTTATACGTTATACGTTATACGACATACGTTATACGTTATACGTTATACGTTATACGTTATACGTTATACGTTATACGTTATACGTTATACGTTATACGTTATACGTTATACGTTATACGTTATGCGTTATAGGATATACGTTATACGTTATACGTTATACGTTATACGTTGTACGTTATACGTTATACGTTATACGTTATACGTTATACGTTATACGTTATACGTTATACGTTATACGTTATACGTTATACGTTATACGTTATACATTATACGTTATACGTTATACGTTATACGTTATACGTTATACGTTATACGTTATACGACATACGTTATACGTTATACGTTATACGTTATACGTTATACGTTATACGTTATACGTTATACGTTATACGACATACGTTATACGTTATACGTTATACGTTATACGTTATACGTTATACGTTATACGTTATACGTTATACGTTATACGTTATACGTTATACGTTATACGTTATACGTTATGCGTTATAGGATATACGTTATACGTTATACGTTATACGTTATACGTTGTACGTTATACGTTATACGTTATACGTTATACGTTAAACGTTGTACGTTATACGTTATACGTTATACGTTATACGTTATACGTTATACGTTATGCGTTATACGTTATACGTTATACGTTATACGTTATACGTTATACGTTATACGTTATACGTTATACGTTATACGTTATACGTTATACGTTATACGTAATATGTAATACGTCATACGTTTTACGTTAATCGTTATACGTTATATGTTATATGTTATACGCTATGCGTTATACGTTATACGTTATACGTTATACGTTATACGTTATACGTTATACGTTATACGTTATACGTTATACGTTATACGTTATACGTTATACGTTATACGTTATACGTTATACGTTGTACGTTATACGTTATACGTTATACGTTATACGTTACACGTTATACGTTATACGTTATACGTTATACGTTATACGTTATACGTTATACGTTATGCGTTATAGGATATACGTTATACGTTATACGTTGTACGTTATACGTTATACGTTGTACGTTATACGTTCTACGTTATACATTATACGTTAAACGTTGTACGTTATACGTTATACGTCATACGTTATACGTTATACGTTATACGTTATACGTTCTACGTTATACGTTATACGTTAAACGTTGTACGTTATACGTTGTACGTTATACGTTATACGTTATACGTTATACGTTATGCGTTATACGTTATACGTTATACGTTATACGTTATGTGTTATACGTTATACGTTATACGTTATTCGTTATACGTTATACGTTATACGTTATACGTTATACGTTATACGTTATACGTTATACGTTATACGTAATATGTAATACGTCATACGTTTTACGTTAATCGTTATACGTTATACGTTATACGCTATACGTTATACGTTATACGTTATACGTTATACGTTATACGTTATACGTTATACGTTATACGTTATACGTTATACGTTATACGTTATACGTTATACGTTATACGTTATACGTTATACGTTATACGTTATACGTTATACGTTATACGTTATACGTTATACGTTATACGTTATACGTCATACTTTATACTTTATACGTTATACGTTATACGTTATACGTTATACGTTATACGTTGTACGTTATGCGTTATAGGATATACGTTATACGTTATACGTTGTACGTTATACTTTATACGTTATACGTTATACGTTATACGTTGGACGTTATACGTTATACGTTATACGTTATACGCTATACGTTATGCGTTATACGTTATACGTTATACGTTATACGTTGTACGTTATACGTTATACGTTATACGTTATACGTTATACGTTATACGTTATACGTTATACGTTATACGTTATACGTTATACGTTATACGTTATACGTTATACGTTATACGTTATACGTTATACGTTATACGTTATACGTTATACGACATACGTTATACGTTATACGTTATACGTTATACGTTATACGTTATACGTTATACGTTATACGTTATACGTTATACGTTATACGTTATACGTTATACGTTATACGTTATACGTTATACGTTATACGTTATGCGTTATAGGATATACGTTATACGTTATACGTTATACGTTATACGTTGTACGTTATACGTTATACGTTATACGTTATACGTTATACGTTATACGTTATACGTTATACGTTATACGTTATACGTTATACGTTATACGTTATACATTATACGTTATACGTTATACGTTATACGTTATACGTTATACGTTATACGTTATACGACATACGTTATACGTTATACGTTATACGTTATACGTTATACGTTATACGTTATACGTTATACGTTATACGACATACGTTATACGTTATACGTTATACGTTATACGTTATACGTTATACGTTATACGTTATACGTTATACGTTATACGTTATACGTTATACGTTATACGTTATACGTTATACGTTATACGTTATACGTTATACGTTATGCGTTATAGGATATACGTTATACGTTATACGTTATACGTTATACGTTGTACGTTATACGTTATACGTTATACGTTATACGTTAAACGTTGTACGTTATACGTTATACGTTATACGTCATACGTTATACGTTATACGTTATGCGTTATACGTTATACGTTATACGTTATACGTTATACGTTATACGTTATACGTTATACGTTATACGTTATACGTTATACGTTATACGTTATACGTAATATGTAATACGTCATACGTTTTACGTTAATCGTTATACGTTATATGTTATATGTTATACGCTATGCGTTATACGTTATACGTTATACGTTATACGTTATACGTTATACGTTATACGTTATACGTTATACGTTATACGTTATACGTTATACGTTATACGTTATACGTTATACGTTATACGTTATACGTTGTACGTTATACGTTATACGTTATACGTTATACGTTACACGTTATACGTTATACGTTATACGTTATACGTTATACGTTATACGTTATACGTTATACGTTATACGTTATACGTTATGCGTTATAGGATATACGTTATACGTTATACGTTGTACGTTATACTTTATACGTTATACGTTATACGTTAGACGTTGGACGTTATACGTTATACGTTATACGTTATACGCTATACGTTATACGTTATACGTTATACGTTATACGTTATACGTTATACGTTATACGTTATACGTTATACGTTATACGTTGTACGTTATACGTTATGCGTTATAGGATATACGTTATACGTTATACGTTATACGTTATACGTTGTACGTTATACGTTATACGTTATACGTTATACGTTATACGTTATACGTTATACGTTATACGTTATACGTTATACGTTATACGTTATACGTTATACGTTATACATTATACGTTATACGTTATACGTTATACGTTATACGTTATACGTTATACGTTATACGACATACGTTATACGTTATACGTTATACGTTATACGTTATACGTTATACGTTATACGTTATACGTTATACGACATACGTTATACGTTATACGTTATACGTTATACGTTATACGTTATACGTTATACGTTATACGTTATACGTTATACGTTATACGTTATACGTTATACGTTATGCGTTATACGTTATACGTTATACGTTATACGTTATACGTTATACGTTATACGTTATACGACATACGTTATACGTTATACGTTATACGTTATACGTTATACGTTATACGTTATACGTTACACGTTATACGTTATACGTTATACGTTATACGTTATACGTTATGCGTTATAGGATATACGTTATACGTTATACGTTATACGTTATACGTTGTACGTTATACGTTATACGTTATACGTTATACGTTATACATTATACGTTATACGTTATACGTTATACGTTATACGTTATACGTTATACGTTATACGTTATACGTTATACGTTATACGTTATACGTTATACGTTATACGTTATACGTTATACGTTATACGTTATACGTTATACGTTATACGTTATACGTTATACGTTATACGTTATACGTTATACGTTATACGTTATACGTTATACGTTATACGACATACGTTATACGTTATACGTTATACGTTATACGTTATACGTTATACGTTATACGTTATACGTTATACGTTATACGTTATACGTTATACGTTATACGTTATACGTTATACGTTATACGTTATACGTTATACGTTATACATTATACGTTATACGTTATACGTTATACGTTATACATTATACGTTATACGTTATACGACATACGTTATACGACATACGTTATACGTTATACGTTATACGTTATACGTTATACGTTATACGTTATACGTTATACGTTATACGTTATACGTTATACGTTATACGTTATACGTTATACCTTATACGTTATACGTTATACGTTATACGTTATACGTTATACGTTATACGACATACGTTATACGTTATACGTTATACGTTATACGTTATACGTTATACGTTATACGTTATACGTTATACGTTATACGTTATACGTTATACGTTATACGTTATACGTTATACGTAATATGTAATACGTCATACGTTTTACGTTAATCGTTATACGTTATATGTTATATGTTATACGCTATGCGTTATACGTTATACGTTATACGTTATACGTTATACGTTATACGTTATACGTTATACGTTATACGTTATACGTTATACGTTATACGTTATACGTTATACGTTATACGTTATACGTTATACGTTGTACGTTATACGTTATACGTTATACGTTATACGTTACACGTTATACGTTATACGTTATACGTTATACGTTATACGTTATACGTTATACGTTATACGTTATACGTTATACGTTATGCGTTATAGGATATACGTTATACGTTATACGTTGTACGTTATACTTTATACGTTATACGTTATACGTTAGACGTTGGACGTTATACGTTATACGTTATACGTTATACGCTATACGTTATACGTTATACGTTATACGTTATACGTTATACGTTATACGTTATACGTTATACGTTATACGTTATACGTTATACGTTATACGTTATGCGTTATAGGATATACGTTATACGTTATACGTTATACGTTATACGTTGTACGTTATACGTTATACGTTATACGTTATACGTTATACGTTATACGTTATACGTTATACGTTATACGTTATACGTTATACGTTATACGTTATACGTTATACATTATACGTTATACGTTATACGTTATACGTTATACGTTATACGTTATACGACATACGTTATACGTTATACGTTATACGTTATACGTTATACGTTATACGTTATACGTTATACGTTATACGACATACGTTATACGTTATACGTTATACGTTATACGTTATACGTTATACGTTATACGTTATACGTTATACGTTATACGTTCTACGTTATACGTTATACGTTATACGTTATGCGTTATACGTTATACGTTATACGTTATACGTTATACGTTATACGTTATACGTTATACGACATACGTTATACGTTATACGTTATACGTTATACGTTATACGTTATACGTTATACGTTATACGTTATACGTTATACGTTATACGTTATACGTTATACGTTATGCGTTATAGGATATACGTTATACGTTATACGTTATACGTTATACGTTGTACGTTATACGTTATACGTTATACGTTATACGTTATACATTATACGTTATACGTTATACGTTATACGTTATACGTTATACGTTATACGTTATACGTTATACGTTATACGTTATACGTTATACGTTATACGTTATACGTTATACGTTATACGTTATACGTTATACGTTATACGTTATACGTTATACGTTATACGTTATACGTTATACGTTATACGACATACGTTATACGTTATACGTTATACGTTATACGTTATACGTTATACGTTATACGTTATACGTTATACGTTATACGTTATACGTTATACGTTATACGTTATACGTTATACGTTATACGTTATACGTTATACATTATACGTTATACGTTATACGTTATACGTTATACGTTATACGTTATACGTTATACGTTATACGTTATACGTTATACGTTATACGTTATACGTTATACGTTATGCGTTATAGGATATACGTTATACGTTATACGTTATACGTTATACGTTATACGACATACGTTATACGTTATACGTTATACGTTATACGTTATACGTTATACGTTATACGTTACACGTTATACGTTATACGTTATACGTTATACGTTATACGTTATGCGTTATAGGATATACGTTATACGTTATACGTTATACGTTATACGTTGTACGTTATACGTTATACGTTATACGTTATACGTTATACGTTATACGTTATACGTTATACGTTATACGTTATACGTTATACATTATACGTTATACGTTATACGTTATACGTTATACGTTATACGTTATACGACATACGTTATACGTTATACGTTATACGTTATACGTTATACGTTATACGTTATACGTTATACGTTATACGACATACGTTATACGTTATACGTTATACGTTATACGTTATACGTTATACGTTATACGTTATACGTTATACGTTATACGTTCTACGTTATACGTTATACGTTATACGTTATGCGTTATACGTTATACGTTATACGTTATACGTTATACGTTATACGTTATACGTTATACGACATACGTTATACGTTATACGTTATACGTTATACGTTATACGTTATACGTTATACGTTATACGTTATACGTTATACGTTATACGTTATACGTTATACGTTATGCGTTATAGGATATACGTTATACGTTATACGTTATACGTTATACGTTGTACGTTATACGTTATACGTTATACGTTATACGTTATACATTATACGTTATACGTTATACGTTATACGTTATACGTTATACGTTATACGTTATACGTTATACGTTATACGTTATACGTTATACGTTATACGTTATACGTTATACGTTATACGTTATACGTTATACGTTATACGTTATACGTTATACGTTATACGTTATACGTTATACGTTATACGTTGTACGTTATACGTTATACGTTATACGTTATACGTTACACGTTATACGTTATACGTTATACGTTATACGTTATACGTTATACGTTATACGTTATACGTTATACGTTATACGTTATACGTTATACGTTATACGTTATACGTTATGCGTTATAGGATATACGTTATACGTTATACGTTATACGTTATACGTTGTACGTTATACGTTATACGTTATACGTTATACGTTATACATTATACGTTATACGTTATACGTTATACGTTATACGTTATACGTTATACGTTATACGTTATACGTTATACGTTATACGTTATACGTTATACGTTATACGTTATACGTTATACGTAATATGTAATACGTCATACGTTTTACGTTAATCGTTATACGTTATATGTTATATGTTATACGCTATGCGTTATACGTTATACGTTATACGTTATACGTTATACGTTATACGTTATACGTTATACGTTATACGTTATACGTTATACGTTATACGTTATACGTTATACGTTATACGTTATACGTTATACGTTGTACGTTATACGTTATACGTTATACGTTATACGTTACACGTTATACGTTACACGTTATACGTTATACGTTATACGTTATACGTTATACGTTATACGTTATACGTTATACGTTATGCGTTATAGGATATACGTTATACGTTATACGTTGTACGTTATACTTTATACGTTATACGTTATACGTTAGACGTTGGACGTTATACGTTATACGTTATACGTTATACGTTATACGCTATACGTTATACGTTATACGTTATACGTTATACGTTATACGTTATACGTTATACGTTATACGTTATACGTTATACGTTATACGTTATACGTTATGCGTTATAGGATATACGTTATACGTTATACGTTATACGTTATACGTTGTACGTTATACGTTATACGTTATACGTTATACGTTATACGTTATACGTTATACGTTATACGTTATACGTTATACGTTATACGTTATACGTTATACGTTATACATTATACGTTATACGTTATACGTTATACGTTATACGTTATACGTTATACGACATACGTTATACGTTATACGTTATACGTTATACGTTATACGTTATACGTTATACGTTATACGTTATACGACATACGTTATACGTTATACGTTATACGTTATACGTTATACGTTATACGTTATACGTTATACGTTATACGTTATACGTTCTACGTTATACGTTATACGTTATACGTTATGCGTTATACGTTATACGTTATACGTTATACGTTATACGTTATACGTTATACGTTATACGACATACGTTATACGTTATACGTTATACGTTATACGTTATACGTTATACGTTATACGTTATACGTTATACGTTATACGTTATACGTTATACGTTATACGTTATGCGTTATAGGATATACGTTATACGTTATACGTTATACGTTATACGTTGTACGTTATACGTTATACGTTATACGTTATACGTTATACATTATACGTTATACGTTATACGTTATACGTTATACGTTATACGTTATACGTTATACGTTATACGTTATACGTTATACGTTATACGTTATACGTTATACGTTATACGTTATACGTTATACGTTATACGTTATACGTTATACGTTATACGTTATACGTTATACGTTATACGTTATACGTTATACGACATACGTTATACGTTATACGTTATACGTTATACGTTATACGTTATACGTTATACGTTATACGTTATACGTTATACGTTATACGTTATACGTTATACGTTATACGTTATACGTTATACGTTATACGTTATACATTATACGTTATACGTTATACGTTATACGTTATACGTTATACGTTATACGTTATACGTTATACGACATACGTTATACGACATACGTTATACGTTATACGTTATACGTTATACGTTATACGTTATACGTTATACGTTATACGTTATACGTTATACGTTATACGTTATACCTTATACGTTATACGTTATACGTTATACGTTATACGTTATACGTTATACGACATACGTTATACGTTATACGTTATACGTTATACGTTATACGTTATACGTTATACGTTATACGTTATACGTTATACGTTATACGTTATACGTTATACGTTATGCGTTATAGGATATACGTTATGCGTTATACGTTATACGTTATACGTTATACGTAATATGTAATACGTCATACGTTTTACCTTAATCGTTATACGTTATACGTTATACGCTATACGTTATACGTTATACGTTATACGTTATACGTTATACGTTATACGTTATACGTTATACGTTATACGTTATACGTTATACGTTATACGTTATACGTTATACGTTATACGTTATACGTTATACGTTATACGTTATACGTTATACGTTATACGTTATACGTTATACGTTATACGTTATACGTTATACGTTATACGTTATACGTTATACGTTATGCGTTATACGTTATGCGTTATACGTTATACGTTATACGTTATACGTTATACGTTATACGTTATACGTTATACGTTATACGTTATACGTTATGCGTTATAGGATATACGTTATACGTTATACGTTATACGTTATACGTTATGCGTTATAGGATATACGTTATGCGTTATACGTTATACGTTATACGTTATACGTAATATGTAATACGTCATACGTTTTACCTTAATCGTTATACGTTATACGTTATACGCTATACGTTATACGTTATACGTTATACGTTATACGTTATACGTTATACGTTATACGTTATACGTTATACGTTATACGTTATACGTTATACGTTATACGTTATACGTTATACGTTATACGTTATACGTTATACGTTATACGTTATACGTTATACGCTATACGTTATACGTTATACGTTATACGTTATACGTTATACGTTATACGTTATGCGTTATACGTTATGCGTTATACGTTATACGTTATACGTTATACGTTATACGTTATACGTTATACGTTATACGTTATACGTTATACGTTATGCGTTATAGGATATACGTTATACGTTATACGTTTTACGTTATACGTTATACGTTGTACGTTATACGTTCTACGTTATACGTTATACGTTAAACGTTGTACGTTATACGTTATACGTCATACGTTATACGTCATACGTTATACGTTATACGTTCTACGTTATACGTTATACGTTAAACGTTGTACGTTATACGTTATACGTTTTACGTTATACGTTATACGTTATACGTTATACGTTATACGTTATACGTTATACGTTATGCGTTATACGTTATACGTTATACGTTATACGTTATACGTTATACGTTATACGTTATACGTTATACGTTATACGTTATACGTTATACGTTATACGTTACACGTTATACGTTATACGTAATATGTAATACGTCATACGTTTTACGTTAATCGTTATACGTTATACGTTATACGCTACACGTTATACGTTATACGTTATACGTTATACGTTATACGTTATACGTTATACGTTATACGTTATACGTTATACGCAATACGTTATACGTTATACGTTATACGTTATACGTTATACGTTATACGTTATACGTTATACGTTATACGTTATACGTTATACGTTATACGTTATACGTTATACGTTATACGTATACGTTATACGTTATACGTTATACGTTATACGTTATACGTTATACGTTATACGTTATACGTTATACGGTATACGTTATACGTTATGCGTTATAGGATATACGTTATACGTTATACGTTGTACGTTATACGTTATACATTATACGTTATACGTTATACGTTATACGTTATACGTTATACGTTATACGTTCTACGTTATACGTTATACGTTAAACGTTGTACGTTATACGTTATACGTTTTACGTTATACGTTATACGTTATACGTTATACGTTATACGTTATACGTTATACGTTATACGTCATACGTTATACGTTATACGTTATACGTTATACGTTATACGTTATTCGTTGTACGTTATACTTTATACGTTGTACGTTATACGTTATACGTTATACGTTAGACGTTGTACGTTATACGTTATACGTTATACGTTATACGTTATACGCTATACGTTATACGTTATATGTTATACGTCATGCGATATACGTTATACGTTATTCGTTATACGGTATACGTTAAACGTTGTACGTTATACGTTATACGTTGTACGTTATACGTTATACGTTGGACGTTAGACGTTATACGTTATACGTTATACGCTATACGTTATACGTTATACGTTATACGTTATACGTTATACGTAGTACGTTATACGTTATACGTTATACGTTATACGTTATACGTTATACGTTATACGTTATACGTTATACGTTATACGTTATACGTTATGCGTTATAGGATATACGTTATACGTTATACGTTTTACGTTATACGTTATACGTTGTACGTTATACGTTCTACGTTATACGTTATACGTTAAACGTTGTACGTTATACGTTATACGTCATACGTTATACGTTATACGTTATACGTTATACGTTATACGTTCTACGTTATACGTTATACGTTAAACGTTGTACGTTATACGTTATACGTTTTACGTTATACGTTATACGTTATACGTTATACGTTATACGTTATACGTTATACGTTATACGTTATACGTTATGCGTTATACGTTATACGTTATACGTTATACGTTACACGTTATACGTTATACGTTATACGTTATACGTTATACGTTATACGTTATACGTTATACGTTATACGTTATACGTTATACGTAATATGTAATACGTCATACGTTTTACGTTAATCGTTATACGTTATACGTTATACGCTACACGTTATACGTTATACGTTATACGTTATACGTTATACGTTATACGTTATACGTTATACGTTATACGTTATACGCAATACGTTATACGTTATACGTTATACGTTATACGTTATACGTTATACGTTATACGTTATACGTTATACGTTATACGTTATACGTTATACGTTATACGTTATACGTTATACGTTATACGTATACGTTATACGTTATACGTTATACGTTATACGTTATACGTTATACGTTATACGTTATACGTTATACGTTATGCGTTATAGGATATACGTTATACGTTATACGTTGTACGTTATACGTTATACGTTATACGTTATACGTTATACGTTATACGTTATACGTTAAACGTTGTACGTTATACGTTATACGTCATACGTTATACGTCATACGTTATACGTTATACGTTCTACGTTATACGTTATACGTTAAACGTTGTACGTTATACGTTATACGTTTTACGTTATACGTTATACGTTATACGTTATACGTTATACGTTATACGTTATACGTTATACGTTATGCGTTATAGGATATACGTTATACGTTATACGTTATACGTTATACGTTATACGTTATACGTTATACGTTATACGTTATGCGTTATACATTATACGTTATACGTTATACGTTATACGTTATACGTTATACGTTATACGTTATACGTTATACGTTATACGTTATACGTTATACGTTATACGACATACGTTATACGTTATACGTTATACGTTATGCGTTATAGGATATACGTTATACGTTATACGTTTTACGTTATACGTTATACGTTGTACGTTATACGTTCTACGTTATACGTTATACGTTAAACGTTGTACGTTATACGTTATACGTCATACGTTATACGTCATACGTTATACGTTATACGTTCTACGTTATACGTTATACGTTAAACGTTGTACGTTATACGTTATACGTTTTACGTTATACGTTATACGTTATACGTTATACGTTATACGTTATACGTTATACGTTATGCGTTATACGTTATACGTTATACGTTATACGTTATACGTTATACGTTATACGTTATACGTTATACGTTATACGTTATACGTTATACGTTATACGTTACACGTTATACGTTATACGTAATATGTAATACGTCATACGTTTTACGTTAATCGTTATACGTTATACGTTATACGCTACACGTTATACGTTATACGTTATACGTTATACGTTATACGTTATACGTTATACGTTATACGTTATACGTTATACGCAATACGTTATACGTTATACGTTATACGTTATACGTTATACGTTATACGTTATACGTTATACGTTATACGTTATACGTTATACGTTATACGTTATACGTTATACGTTATACGTATACGTTATACGTTATACGTTATACGTTATACGTTATACGTTATACGTTATACGTTATACGTTATACGGTATACGTTATACGTTATGCGTTATAGGATATACGTTATACGTTATACGTTGTACGTTATACGTTATACATTATACGTTATACGTTATACGTTATACGTTATACGTTATACGTTATACGTTCTACGTTATACGTTATACGTTAAACGTTGTACGTTATACGTTATACGTTTTACGTTATACGTTATACGTTATACGTTATACGTTATACGTTATACGTTATACGTTATACGTCATACGTTATACGTTATACGTTATACGTTATACGTTATACGTTATTCGTTGTACGTTATACTTTATACGTTGTACGTTATACGTTATACGTTATACGTTAGACGTTGTACGTTATACGTTATACGTTATACGTTATACGTTATACGCTATACGTTATACGTTATATGTTATACGTCATGCGATATACGTTATACGTTATTCGTTATACGGTATACGTTAAACGTTGTACGTTATACGTTATACGTTGTACGTTATACGTTATACGTTGGACGTTAGACGTTATACGTTATACGTTATACGCTATACGTTATACGTTATACGTTATACGTTATACGTTATACGTAGTACGTTATACGTTATACGTTATACGTTATACGTTATACGTTATACGTTATACGTTATACGTTATACGTTATACGTTATACGTTATGCGTTATAGGATATACGTTATACGTTATACGTTTTACGTTATACGTTATACGTTGTACGTTATACGTTCTACGTTATACGTTATACGTTAAACGTTGTACGTTATACGTTATACGTCATACGTTATACGTTATACGTTATACGTTATACGTTATACGTTCTACGTTATACGTTATACGTTAAACGTTGTACGTTATACGTTATACGTTTTACGTTATACGTTATACGTTATACGTTATACGTTATACGTTATACGTTATACGTTATACGTTATACGTTATGCGTTATACGTTATACGTTATACGTTATACGTTACACGTTATACGTTATACGTTATACGTTATACGTTATACGTTATACGTTATACGTTATACGTTATACGTTATACGTTATACGTAATATGTAATACGTCATACGTTTTACGTTAATCGTTATACGTTATACGTTATACGCTACACGTTATACGTTATACGTTATACGTTATACGTTATACGTTATACGTTATACGTTATACGTTATACGTTATACGCAATACGTTATACGTTATACGTTATACGTTATACGTTATACGTTATACGTTATACGTTATACGTTATACGTTATACGTTATACGTTATACGTTATACGTTATACGTTATACGTTATACGTATACGTTATACGTTATACGTTATACGTTATACGTTATACGTTATACGTTATACGTTATACGTTATACGTTATGCGTTATAGGATATACGTTATACGTTATACGTTGTACGTTATACGTTATACGTTATACGTTATACGTTATACGTTATACGTTATACGTTAAACGTTGTACGTTATACGTTATACGTTATGCGTTATACGTTATACGTTATACGTCATACGTTATACGTTATACGTTATACGTTATACGTTATACGTTATTCGTTGTACGTTATACGTTATACGTTGTACGTTATACGTTATACGTTATACGTTAGACGTTGTACGTTATACGTTATACGTTATACGTTATACGTTATACGCTATACGTTATACGTTATATGTTATACGTCATGCGATATACGTTATACGTTATTCGTTATACGGTATACGTTAAACGTTGTACGTTATACGTTATACGTTGTACGTTATACGTTATACGTTGGACGTTAGACGTTATACGTTATACGTTATACGCTATACGTTATACGTTATACGTTATACGTTATACGTTATACGTAGTACGTTATACGTTATACGTTATACGTTATACGTTATACGTTATACGTTATACGTTATACGTTATACGTTATACGTTATGCGTTATAGGATATACGTTATACGTTATACGTTGTACGTTATACGTTATACGTTGTACGTTATACGTTCTACGTTATACATTATACGTTAAACGTTGTACGTTATACGTTATACGTCATACGTTATACGTTATACGTTATACGTTATACGTTATACGTTATACGTTATACGTTAAACGTTGTACGTTATACGTTGTACGTTATACGTTATACGTTATACGTTATACGTTATGCGTTATACGTTATACGTTATACGTTATACGTTATGCGTTATACGTTATACGTTATACGTTATTCGTTATACGTTATACGTTATACGTTATACGTTATACGTTATACGTTATACGTTATACGTAATATGTAATACGTCATACGTTTTACGTTAATCGTTATACGTTATACGTTATACGCTATACGTTATACGTTATACGTTATACGTTATACGTTATACGTTATACGTTATACGTTATACGTTATACGTTATACGTTATACGTTATACGTTATACGTTATACGTTATACGTTATACGTTATACGTTATACGTTATACGTTATACGTTATACGTTATACGTTATACGTCATACTTTATACGTTATACGTTATACGTTATACGTTATACGTTATACGTTATACGTTATGCGTTATAGGATATACGTTATACGTTATACGTTGTACGTCATACTTTATACGTTATACGTTATACGTTATACGTTGGACGTTATACGTTATACGTTATACGTTATACGCTATACGTTATGCGTTATACGTTATACGTTATACGTTATACGTTGTACGTTATACGTTATACGTTATACGTTATACGTTATACGTTATACGTTATACGTTATACGTTATACGTTATACGTTATACGTTATACGTTATACGTTATACGTTATACGTTATACGTTATACGTTATACGTTATACGTTATACGACATACGTTATACGTTATACGTTATACGTTATACGTTATACGTTATACGTTATACGTTATACGTTATACGTTATACGTTATACGTTATACGTTATACCTTATGCGTTATAGGATATACGTTATACGTTATACGTTATACGTTATACGTTGTACGTTATACGTTATACGTTATACGTTATACGTTATACGTTATACGTTATACGATATACGTTATACGTTATACGTTATACGTTATACGTTATACGTTATACGTTATACGTTATACGTTATACGTTATACGTTATACGTTATACGTTATACGTTATACGTTATACGTTATACGTTATACGACATACGTTATACGTTATACGTTATACGTTACACGTTATACGTTATACGTTATACGTTATACGTTATACGTTATACGACATACGTTATACGTTATACGTTATACGTTATACGTTATACGTTATACGTTATACGTTATACGTTATACGTTATACGTTATACGTTATACGTTATGCGTTATAGGATATACGTTATACGTTATACGTTATACGTTATACGTTGTACGTTATACGTTATACGTTATACGTTATACGTTAAACGTTGTACGTTATACGTTATACGTTATACGTTATACGTTATACGTTATACGTTATGCGTTATACGTTATACGTTATACGTTATACGTTATACGTTATACGTTATACGTTATACGACATACGTTATACGTTATACGTTATACGTTATACGTTATACGTTATACGTTATACGTTATACGTTATACCTTATACGTTATACGTTATACGTTATACGTTATACGTTATACGTTATACGTTATACGTTATACATTATACGTTATACGTTATACGTTATACGTTATACGTTATACGTTATACGTTATACGTTATGCGTTATAGGATATACGTTATACGTTATACGTTGTACGTTATACTTTATACGTTATACGTTATACGTTAGACGTTGGACGTTATACGTTATACGTTATACGTTATACGCTATACGTTATACGTTATACGTTATACGTTATACGTTATACGTTATACGTTATACGTTATACGTTATACGTTATACGTTATACGACATACGTTATACGTTATACGTTATACGTTATACGTTATACGTTATACGTTATACGTTATACGTTATACGACATACGTTATACGTTATACGTTATACGTTGTACGTTATACGTTATACGTTATACGTTATACGTTATACGTTATACGTTATACGTTATACGTTATACGTTATACGTTATGCGTTATACATTATACGTTATACGTTATACGTTATACGTTATACGTTATACGTTATACGTTATACGTTATACGTTATACGTTATACGTTATACGACATACGTTATACGTTATACGTTATACGTTATACGTTATACGTTATACGTTATACGTTATACGTTATACGTTATACGTTATACGTTATACGTTATACGTTATACGTTATACGTTATGCGTTATAGGATATACGTTATACGTTATACGTTATACGTTATACGTTATACGTTATACGTTATACGTTATACGTTATGCGTTATACATTATACGTTATACGTTATACGTTATACGTTATACGTTATACGTTATACGTTATACGTTATACGTTATACGTTATACGTTATACGACATACGTTATACGTTATACGTTATACGTTATACGTTATACGTTATACGTTATACGTTATACGTTATACGTTATACGTTATACGTTATACGTTATACGTTATACGTTATACGTTATGCGTTATACGTTATGCGTTATAGGATATACGTTGTACGTTATACGTTGTACGTTATACGTTATACGTTATACGTTATACGTTATACGTTATACGTTATACGTTATACGTTATACGTTATACGTTATACGTTATACGTTATACGTTATACGTTATACGTTATACGTTATACGTTATACGTTATACGTTATACGTTATACGTTATACGTTATACGTTATACGTTATACGTTATACGTTATACGTTATACGTTATACGTTATACATTATACGTTATACGTTATACGTTATACGTTATACGTTATACGTTATACGTTATACGACATACGTTATACGACATACGTTATACGTTATACGTTATACGTTATACGTTATACGTTATACGTTATACGTTATACGTTATACGTTATACGTTATACGTTATACGTTATACCTTATACGTTATACGTTATACGTTATACGTTATACGTTATACGTTATACGACATACGTTATACGTTATACGTTATACGTTATACGTTATACGTTATACGTTATACGTTATACGTTATACGTTATACGTTATACGTTATACGTTATACGTTATGCGTTATAGGATATACGTTATGCGTTATACGTTATACGTTATACGTTATACGTAATATGTAATACGTCATACGTTTTACCTTAATCGTTATACGTTATACGTTATACGCTATACGTTATACGTTATACGTTATACGTTATACGTTATACGTTATACGTTATACGTTATACGTTATACGTTATACGTTATACGTTATACGTTATACGTTATACGTTATACGTTATACGTTATACGTTATACGTTATACGTTATACGTTATACGTTATACGTTATACGTTATACGTTATACGTTATGCGTTATACGTTATGCGTTATACGTTATGCGTTATACGTTATACGTTATACGTTATACGTTATACGTTATACGTTATACGTTATACGTTATACGTTATACGTTATGCGTTATAGGATATACGTTATACGTTATACGTTTTACGTTATACGTTATACGTTATACGTTATACGTTATGCGTTATAGGATATACGTTATACGTTATACGTTGTACGTTATACTTTATACGTTATACGTTATACGTTAGACGTTGGACGTTATACGTTATACGTTATACGTTATACCCTATACGTTATACGTTATACGTTATACGTTATACGTTATACGTTATACGTTATACGTTATGCGTTATAGGATATACGTTATACGTTATACGTTGTACGTTATACTTTATACGTTATACGTTATACGTTAGACGTTGGACGTTATACGTTATACGTTATACGTTATACGCTATACGTTATATGTTATACGTTATACGTTATACGTTATACGTTATACGTTATACGTTATACGTTATACGTTATACGTTATACGACATACGTTATACGTTATACGTTATACGTTATACGTTATACGTTATACGTTATACGTTATACGTTATACGACATACGTTATACGTTATACGTTATACGTTATACGTTATACGTTATACGTTATACGTTATACGTTATACGTTATACGTTATACGTTATACGTTATACGTTATGCGTTATACATTATACGTTATACGTTATACGTTATACGTTATACGTTATACGTTATACGTTATACGTTATACGTTATACGTTATACGTTATACGACATACGTTATACGTTATACGTTATACGTTATACGTTATACGTTATACGTTATACGTTATACGTTATACGTTATACGTTATACGTTATACGTTATACGTTATACGTTATACGTTATGCGTTATAGGATATACGTTATACGTTATACGTTATACGTTATACGTTGTACGTTATACGTTATACGTTAGACGTTATACGTTATACATTATACGTTATACGTTATACGTTATACGTTATACGTTATACGTTATACGTTATACGTTATACGTTATACGTTATACGTTATACGTTATACGTTATACGTTATACGTTATACGTTATACGTTATACGTTATACGTTATACGTTATACGTTATACGTTATACGTTATACGTTATACGTTATACGACATACGTTATACGTTATACGTTATACGTTATACGTTATACGTTATACGTTATACGTTATACGTTATACGTTATACGTTATACGTTATACGTTATACGTTATACGTTATACGTTATACGTTATACGTTATACGTTATACATTATACGTTATACGTTATACGTTATACGTTATACGTTATACGTTATACGTTATACGACATACGTTATACGACATACGTTATACGTTATACGTTATACGTTATACGTTATACGTTATACGTTATACGTTATACGTTATACGTTATACGTTATACGTTATACCTTATACGTTATACGTTATACGTTATACGTTATACGTTATACGTTATACGACATACGTTATACGTTATACGTTATACGTTATACGTTATACGTTATACGTTATACGTTATACGTTATACGTTATACGTTATACGTTATACGTTATACGTTATGCGTTATAGGATATACGTTATGCGTTATACGTTATACGTTATACGTTATACGTAATATGTAATACGTCATACGTTTTACCTTAATCGTTATACGTTATACGTTATACGCTATACGTTATACGTTATACGTTATACGTTATACGTTATACGTTATACGTTATACGTTATACGTTATACGTTATACGTTATACGTTATACGTTATACGTTATACGTTATACGTTATACGTTATACGTTATACGTTATACGTTATACGTTATACGTTATACGTTATACGTTATACGTTATACGTTATACGTTATGCGTTATACGTTATGCGTTATACGTTATACGTTATACGTTATACGTTATACGTTATACGTTATACGTTATACGTTATACGTTATACGTTATGCGTTATAGGATATACGTTATACGTTATACGTTTTACGTTATACGTTATACGTTGTACGTTATACGTTCTACGTTATACGTTATACGTTAAACGTTGTACGTTATACGTTATACGTCATACGTTATACGTCATACGTTATACGTTATACGTTCTACGTTATACGTTATACGTTAAACGTTGTACGTTATACGTTATACGTTTTACGTTATACGTTATACGTTATACGTTATACGTTATACGTTATACGTTATACGTTATGCGTTATACGTTATACGTTATACGTTATACGTTATACGTTATACGTTATACGTTATACGTTATACGTTATACGTTATACGTTATACGTTATACGTTACACGTTATACGTTATACGTAATATGTAATACGTCATACGTTTTACGTTAATCGTTATACGTTATACGTTATACGCTACACGTTATACGTTATACGTTATACGTTATACGTTATACGTTATACGTTATACGTTATACGTTATACGTTATACGCAATACGTTATACGTTATACGTTATACGTTATACGTTATACGTTATACGTTATACGTTATACGTTATACGTTATACGTTATACGTATACGTTATACGTTATACGTTATACGTTATACGTTATACGTTATACGTTATACGTTATACGTTATACGTTATACGTTATGCGTTATAGGATATACGTTATACGTTATACGTTGTACGTTATACGTTATACGTTATACGTTATACGTTATACGTTATACGTTATACGTTAAACGTTGTACGTTATACGTTATACGTTATGCGTTATACGTTATACGTTATACGTCATACGTTATACGTTATACGTTATACGTTATACGTTATACGTTATTCGTTGTACGTTATACTTTATACGTTGTACGTTATACGTTATACGTTATACGTTAGACGTTGTACGTTATACGTTATACGTTATACGTTATACGTTATACGCTATACGTTATACGTTATATGTTATACGTCATGCGATATACGTTATACGTTATTCGTTATACGGTATACGTTAAACGTTGTACGTTATACGTTATACGTTGTACGTTATACGTTATACGTTGGACGTTAGACGTTATACGTTATACGTTATACGCTATACGTTATACGTTATACGTTATACGTTATACGTTATACGTAGTACGTTATACGTTATACGTTATACGTTATACGTTATACGTTATACGTTATACGTTATACGCTATACGTTATACGTTATGCGTTATAGGATATACGTTATACGTTATACGTTTTACGTTATACGTTATACGTTGTACGTTATACGTTCTACGTTATACGTTATACGTTAAACGTTGTACGTTATACGTTATACGTCATACGTTATACGTTATACGTTATACGTTATACGTTCTACGTTATACGTTATACGTTATACGTTATACGTTATACGTTATACGTTATACGTTATACGTTATACGTTATACGTAATATGTAATACGTCATACGTTTTACGTTAATCGTTATACGTTATACGTTATACGCTACACGTTATACGTTATACGTTATACGTTATACGTTATACGTTATACGTTATACGTTATACGTTATACGTTATACGCAATACGTTATACGTTATACGTTATACGTTATACGTTATACGTTATACGTTATACGTTATACGTTATACGTTATACGTTATACGTTATACGTTATACGTTATACGTTATACGTTATACGTATACGTTATACGTTATACGTTATACGTTATACGTTATACGTTATACGTTATACGTTATACGTTATACGTTATGCGTTATAGGATATACATTATACGTTATACGTTGTACGTTATACGTTATACGTTATACGTTATACGTTATACGTTATACGTTATACGTTAAACGTTGTACGTTATACGTTATACGTTATGCGTTATACGTTATACGTTATACGTCATACGTTATACGTTATACGTTATACGTTATACGTTATACGTTATTCGTTGTACGTTATACGTTATACGTTGTACGTTATACGTTATACGTTATACGTTAGACGTTGTACGTTATACGTTATACGTTATACGTTATACGTTATACGCTATACGTTATACGTTATATGTTATACGTCATGCGATATACGTTATACGTTATTCGTTATACGGTATACGTTAAACGTTGTACGTTATACGTTATACGTTGTACGTTATACGTTATACGTTGGACGTTAGACGTTATACGTTATACGTTATACGCTATACGTTATACGTTATACGTTATACGTTATACGTTATACGTTATACGTTATACGTTATGTGTTATAGGATATACGTTATACGTTATACGTTTTACGTTATACGTTATACGTTGTACGTTATACGTTCTACGTTATACGTTATACGTTAAACGTTGTACGTTATACGTTATACGTCATACGTTATACGTTATACGTTATACGTTATACGTTCTACGTTATACGTTATACGTTAAACGTTGTACGTTATACGTTATACGTTTTACGTTATACGTTATACGTTATACGTTATACGTTATACGTTATACGTTATACGTTATACGTTATACGTTATGCGTTATACGTTATACGTTATACGTTATACGTTACACGTTATACGTTATACGTTATACGTTATACGTTATACGTTATACGTTATACGTTATACGTTATACGTTATACGTTATACGTAATATGTAATACGTCATACGTTTTACGTTAATCGTTATACGTTATACGTTATACGCTACACGTTATACGTTATACGTTATACGTTATACGTTATACGTTATACGTTATACGTTATACGTTATACGTTATACGCAATACGTTATACGTTATACGTTATACGTTATACGTTATACGTTATACGTTATACGTTATACGTTATACGTTATACGTTATACGTTATACGTTATACGTTATACGTTATACGTTATACGTATACGTTATACGTTATACGTTATACGTTATACGTTATACGTTATACGTTATACGTTATACGTTATACGTTATGCGTTATAGGATATACGTTATACGTTATACGTTGTACGTTATACGTTATACGTTATACGTTATACGTTATACGTTATACGTTATACGTTATACGCAATACGTTATACGTTATACGTTATACGTTATACGTTATACGTTATACGTTATACGTTATACGTTATACGTTATACGTTATACGTTATACGTTATACGTTATACGTTATACGTTATACGTATACGTTATACGTTATACGTTATACGTTATACGTTATACGTTATACGTTATACGTTATACGTTATACGTTATGCGTTATAGGATATACGTTATACGTTATACGTTGTACGTTATACGTTATACGTTATACGTTATACGTTATACGTTATACGTTATACGTTAAACGTTGTACGTTATACGTTATACGTTATGCGTTATACGTTATACGTTATACGTCATACGTTATACGTTATACGTTATACGTTATACGTTATACGTTATTCGTTGTACGTTATACGTTATACGTTGTACGTTATACGTTATACGTTATACGTTAGACGTTGTACGTTATACGTTATACGTTATACGTTATACGTTATACGCTATACGTTATACGTTATGTGTTATACGTCATGCGATATACGTTATACGTTATTCGTTATACGGTATACGTTAAACGTTGTACGTTATACGTTATACGTTGTACGTTATACGTTATACGTTGAACGTTAGACGTTATACGTTATACGTTATACGCTATACGTTATACGTTATACGTTATACGTTATACGTTATACGTAGTACGTTATACGTTATACGTTATACGTTATACGTTATACGTTATACGTTATACGTTATACGTTATACGTTATACGTTATGCGTTATAGGATATACGTTATACGTTATACGTTGTACGTTATACGTTATACGTTGTACGTTATACGTTCTACGTTATACATTATACGTTAAACGTTGTACGTTATACGTTATACGTCATACGTTATACGTTATACGTTATACGTTATACGTTATACGTTATACGTTATACGTTAAACGTTGTACGTTATACGTTGTACGTTATACGTTATACGTTATACGTTATACGTTATGCGTTATACGTTATACGTTATACGTTATACGTTATGCGTTATACGTTATACGTTATACGTTATTCGTTATACGTTATACGTTATACGTTATACGTTATACGTTATACGTTATACGTTATACGTAATATGTAATACGTCATACGTTTTACGTTAATCGTTATACGTTATACGTTATACGCTATACGTTATACGTTATACGTTATACGTTATACGTTATACGTTATACGTTATACGTTATACGTTATACGTTATACGTTATACGTTATACGTTATACGTTATACGTTATACGTTATACGTTATACGTTATACGTTATACGTTATACGTTATACGTTATACGTTATACGTTATACGTCATACTTTATACGTTATACGTTATACGTTATACGTTATACGTTATACGTTATACGTTATGCGTTATAGGATATACGTTATACGTTATACGTTGTACGTCATACTTTATACGTTATACGTTATACGTTATACGTTGGACGTTATACGTTATACGTTATACGTTATACGCTATACGTTATGCGTTATACGTTATACGTTATACGTTATACGTTGTACGTTATACGTTATACGTTATACGTTATACGTTATACGTTATACGTTATACGTTATACGTTATACGTTATACGTTATACGTTATACGTTATACGTTATACGTTATACGTTATACGTTATACGTTATACGTTATACGTTATACGACATACGTTATACGTTATACGTTATACGTTATACGTTATACGTTATACGTTATACGTTATACGTTATACGTTATACGTTATACGTTATACGTTATACGTTATGCGTTATAGGATATACGTTATACGTTATACGTTATACGTTATACGTTGTACGTTATACGTTATACGTTATACGTTATACGTTATACGTTATACGTTATACGATATACGTTATACGTTATACGTTATACGTTATACGTTATACGTTATACGTTATACGTTATACGTTATACGTTATACGTTATACGTTATACGTTATACGTTATACGTTATGCGTTATACGTTATACGACATACGTTATACGTTATACGTTATACGTTATACGTTATACGTTATACGTTATACGTTATACGTTATACGACATACGTTATACGTTATACGTTATACGTTATACGTTATACGTTATACGTTATACGTTATACGTTATACGTTATACGTTATACGTTATACGTTATACATTATACGTTATACGTTATACGTTATACGTTATACGTTATACGTTATACGTTATGCGTTATAGGATATACGTTATACGTTATACGTTGTACGTTATACTTTATACGTTATACGTTATACGTTAGACGTTGGACGTTATACGTTATACGTTATACGTTATACGCTATACGTTATACGTTATACGTTATACGTTATACGTTATACGTTATACGTTATACGTTATACGTTATACGTTATACGTTATACGACATACGTTATACGTTAAACGTTGTACGTTATACGTTATACGTTATACGTTATACGTTATACGTTATGCGTTATAGGATATACGTTATGCGTTATACGTTATACGTTATACGTTATACGTAATATGTAATACGTCATACGTTTTACCTTAATCGTTATACGTTATACGTTATACGCTATACGTTATACGTTATACGTTATACGTTATACGTTATACGTTATACGTTATACGACATACGTTATACGTTATACGTTATACGTTATACGTTATACGTTATGCGTTATAGGATATACGTTATGCGTTATACGTTATACGTTATACGTTATACGTTATACGACATACGTTATACGTTATACGTTATACGTTATACGTTATACGTTATACGTTGTACGTTATACGTTATACGTTATACGTTATACGTTAAACGTTGTACGTTATACGTTATACGTTATACGTTATACGTTATACGTTATACGTTATACGTTATACGTTATACGTTATACGTTATACGTTATACGTTATACGTTGTACGTTATACGTTATACGTTATACGTTATACGTTAAACGTTGTACGTTATACGTTATACGTTATACGTTATACGTTATACGTTATACGTTATGCGTTATACGTTATACGTTATACGTTATACGTTATACGTTATACGTTATACGTTATACGACATACGTTATACGTTATACGTTATAC
The DNA here is from genome assembly GCF_051014685.1 of Ptiloglossa arizonensis. Taxonomy (NCBI): domain Eukaryota; kingdom Metazoa; phylum Arthropoda; class Insecta; order Hymenoptera; family Colletidae; genus Ptiloglossa; species Ptiloglossa arizonensis. The sequence goes on from NW_027478901.1 coordinate 253,615, forward strand.
GTTATACGTTATACGTTATACGTTATACGTTATACGTTATACGTTATACGTTATACGTTATACGTTATACGTTATACGTTATACGTTATACGTTATACGTTATACATTATACGTTATACGTTATACGTTATACGTTATACGTTATACGTTATACGTTATGCGTTATAGGATATACGTTATACGTTATACGTTGTACGTTATACTTTATACGTTATACGTTATACGTTAGACGTTGGACGTTATACGTTATACGTTATACGTTATACGCTATACGTTATACGTTATACGTTATACGTTATACGTTATACGTTATACGTTATACGTTATACGTTATACGTTATACGTTATACGACATACGTTATACGTTATACGTTATACGTTATACGTTATACGTTATACGTTATACGTTATACGTTATACGACATACGTTATACGTTATACGTTATACGTTATACGTTATACGTTATACGTTATACGTTATACGTTATACGTTATACGTTATACGTTATACGTTATACGTTATGCGTTATACATTATACGTTATACGTTATACGTTATACGTTATACGTTATACGTTATACGTTATACGTTATACGTTATACGTTATACGTTATACGACATACGTTATACGTTATACGTTATACGTTATACGTTATACGTTATACGTTATACGTTATACGTTATACGTTATACGTTATACGTTATACGTTATACGTTATACGTTATGCGTTATAGGATATACGTTATACGTTATACGTTATACGTTATACGTTATACGTTATACGTTATACGTTATACGTTATGCGTTATACATTATACGTTATACGTTATACGTTATACGTTATACGTTATACGTTATACGTTATACGTTATACGTTATACGTTATACGTTATACGACATACGTTATACGTTATACGTTATACGTTATACGTTATACGTTATACGTTATACGTTATACGTTATACGTTATACGTTATACGTTATACGTTATACGTTATACGTTATACGTTATGCGTTATAGGATATACGTTATACGTTATACGTTGTACGTTATACGTTATACGTTATACGTTATACGTTATACATTATACGTTATACGTTATACGTTATACGTTATACGTTATACGTTATACGTTATACGTTATACGTTATACGTTATACGTTATACGTTATACGTTATACGTTATACGTTATACGTTATGCGTTATAGGATATACGTTATACGTTATACGTTGTACGTTATACTTTATACGTTATACGTTATACGTTAGACGTTGGACGTTATACGTTATACGTTATACGTTATACGTTATACGTTATACGTTATACGTTATACGTTATACGTTATACGTTATACGACATACGTTATACGACATACGTTATACGTTATACGTTATACGTTATACGTTATACGTTATACGTTATACGTTATACGTTATACGTTATACGTTATACGTTATACGTTATACGTTATACCTTATACGTTATACGTTATACGTTATACGTTATACGTTATACGTTATACGACATACGTTATACGTTATACGTTATACGTTATACGTTATACGTTATACGTTATACGTTATACGTTATACGTTATACGTTATACGTTATACGTTATACGTTATGCGTTATAGGATATACGTTATGCGTTATACGTTATACGTTATACGTTATACGTAATATGTAATACGTCATACGTTTTACCTTAATCGTTATACGTTATACGTTATACGCTATACGTTATACGTTATACGTTATACGTTATACGTTATACGTTATACGTTATACGTTATACGTTATACGTTATACGTTATACGTTATACGTTATACGTTATACGTTATACGTTATACGTTATACGTTATACGTTATACGTTATACGTTATACGTTATACGTTATACGTTATACGTTATACGTTATACGTTATACGTTATGCGTTATACGTTATGCGTTATACGTTATGCGTTATACGTTATGCGTTATACGTTATACGTTATACGTTATACGTTATACGTTATACGTTATACGTTATACGTTATACGTTATACGTTATGCGTTATAGGATATACGTTATACGTTATACGTTTTACGTTATACGTTATACGTTATACGTTATACGTTATGCGTTATAGGATATACGTTATACGTTATACGTTGTACGTTATACTTTATACGTTATACGTTATACGTTAGACGTTGGACGTTATACGTTATACGTTATACGTTATACGCTATACGTTATACGTTATACGTTATACGTTATACGTTATACGTTATACGTTATACGTTATGCGTTATAGGATATACGTTATACGTTATACGTTGTACGTTATACTTTATACGTTATACGTTATACGTTAGACGTTGGACGTTATACGTTATACGTTATACGTTATACGCTATACGTTATATGTTATACGTTATACGTTATACGTTATACGTTATACGTTATACGTTATACGTTATACGTTATACGTTATACGACATACGTTATACGTTATACGTTATACGTTATACGTTATACGTTATACGTTATACGTTATACGTTATACGACATACGTTATACGTTATACGTTATACGTTATACGTTATACGTTATACGTTATACGTTATACGTTATACGTTATACGTTATACGTTATACGTTATACGTTATGCGTTATACATTATACGTTATACGTTATACGTTATACGTTATACGTTATACGTTATACGTTATACGTTATACGTTATACGTTATACGTTATACGACATACGTTATACGTTATACGTTATACGTTATACGTTATACGTTATACGTTATACGTTATACGTTATACGTTATACGTTATACGTTATACGTTATACGTTATACGTTATGCGTTATAGGATATACGTTATACGTTATACGTTATACGTTATACGTTGTACGTTATACGTTATACGTTATACGTTATACGTTATACATTATACGTTATACGTTATACGTTATACGTTATACGTTATACGTTATACGTTATACGTTATACGTTATACGTTATACGTTATACGTTATACGTTATACGTTATACGTTATACGTTATACGTTATACGTTATACGTTATACGTTATACGTTATACGTTATACGTTATACGTTATACGACATACGTTATACGTTATACGTTATACGTTATACGTTATACGCTATACGTTATACGTTATACGTTATACGTTATACGTTATACGTTATACGTTATACGTTATACGTTATACGTTATACGTTATACGTTATACGTTATACATTATACGTTATACGTTATACGTTATACGTTATACGTTATACGTTATACGTTATACGACATACGTTATACGACATACGTTATACGTTATACGTTATACGTTATACGTTATACGTTATACGTTATACGTTATACGTTATACGTTATACGTTATACGTTATACCTTATACGTTATACGTTATACGTTATACGTTATACGTTATACGTTATACGACATACGTTATACGTTATACGTTATACGTTATACGTTATACGTTATACGTTATACGTTATACGTTATACGTTATACGTTATACGTTATACGTTATACGTTATACGTTATGCGTTATAGGATATACGTTATGCGTTATACGTTATACGTTATACGTTATACGTAATATGTAATACGTCATACGTTTTACCTTAATCGTTATACGTTATACGTTATACGCTATACGTTATACGTTATACGTTATACGTTATACGTTATACGTTATACGTTATACGTTATACGTTATACGTTATACGTTATACGTTATACGTTATACGTTATACGTTATACGTTATACGTTATACGTTATACGTTATACGTTATACGTTATACGTTATACGTTATACGTTATACGTTATACGTTATACGTTATGCGTTATACGTTATGCGTTATACGTTATACGTTATACGTTATACGTATACGTTATACGTTATACGTTATACGTTATACGTTATACGTTATACGTTATACGTTATACGTTATACGTTATACGTTATGCGTTATAGGATATACGTTATACGTTATACGTTGTACGTTATACGTTATACGTTATACGTTATACGTTATACGTTATACGTTATACGTTAAACGTTGTACGCTATACGTTATACGTTATGCGTTATACGTTATACGTTATACGTCATACGTTATACGTTATACGTTATACGTTATACGTTATACGTTATACGTTATTCGTTGTACGTTATACTTTATACGTTGTACGTTATACGTTATACGTTATACGTTAGACGTTGTACGTTATACGTTATACGTTATACGTTATACGTTATACGCTATACGTTATACGTTATATGTTATACGTCATGCGATATACGTTATACGTTATTCGTTATACGGTATACGTTAAACGTTGTACGTTATACGTTATACGTTGTACGTTATACGTTATACGTTGGACGTTAGACGTTATACGTTATACGTTATACGCTATACGTTATACGTTATACGTTATACGTTATACGTTATACGTAGTACGTTATACGTTATACGTTATACGTTATACGTTATACGTTATACGTTATACGTTATACGCTATACGTTATACGTTATGCGTTATAGGATATACGTTATACGTTATACGTTTTACGTTATACGTTATACGTTGTACGTTATACGTTCTACGTTATACGTTATACGTTAAACGTTGTACGTTATACGTTATACGTCATACGTTATACGTTATACGTTATACGTTATACGTTCTACGTTATACGTTATACGTTAAACGTTGTACGTTATACGTTATACGTTTTACGTTATACGTTATACGTTATACGTTATACGTTATACGTTATACGTTATACGTTATACGTTATGCGTTATACGTTATACGTTATACGTTATTCGTTACACGTTATACGTTATACGTTATACGTTATACGTTATACGTTATACGTTATACGTTATACGTTATACGTTATACGTTATACGTTATACGTTATACGTAATATGTAATACGTCATACGTTTTACGTTAATCGTTATACGTTATACGTTATACGCTACACGTTATACGTTATACGTTATACGTTATACGTTATACGTTATACGTTATACGTTATACGTTATTCGTTGTACGTTATACGTTATACGTTGTACGTTATACGTTATACGTTATACGTTATACGTTATACGTTATACGTTATACGTTATGCGTTATACGTTATACGTTATACGTTATACGTTATACGTTATACGTTATACGTTATACGTTATGCGTTATAGGATATACGTTATACGTTATACGTTGTACGTTATACGTTATACGTTATACGTTATACGTTATACGTTATACGTTATACGTTAAACGTTGTACGTTATACGTTATACGTTATGCGTTATACGTTATACGTTATACGTCATACGTTATACGTTATACGTTATACGTTATACGTTATACGTTATTCGTTGTACGTTATACGTTATACGTTGTACGTTATACGTTATACGTTATACGTTAGACGTTGTACGTTATACGTTATACGTTATACGTTATACGTTATACGCTATACGTTATACGTTATATGTTATACGTCATGCGATATACGTTATACGTTATTCGTTATACGGTATACGTTAAACGTTGTACGTTATACGTTATACGTTGTACGTTATACGTTATACGTTGGACGTTAGACGTTATACGTTATACGTTATACGCTATACGTTATACGTTATACGTTATACGTTATACGTTATACGTAGTACGTTATACGTTATACGTTATACGTTATACGTTATACGTTATACGTTATACGTTATACGTTATACGTTATACATTATACGTTATACGTTATACGTTATACGTTATACGTTATACGTTATACGTTATACGACATACGTTATACGTTATACGTTATACGTTATACGTTATACGTTATACGTTATACGTTATACGTTATACGTTATACGTTATACGTTATACGTTATGCGTTATAGGATATACGTTATGCGTTATACGTTATACGTTATACGTTATACGTAATATGTAATACGTCATACGTTTTACGTTAATCGTTATACGTTATACGTTATACGCTATACGTTATACGTTATACGTTATACGTTATACGTTATACGTTATGCGTTATAGGATATACGTTATACGTTATACGTTATACGTTATACGTTATACGTTATACGTTATACGTTATACGTTATACGTTATACTTTATACGTTATACGTTATACGTTATACGTTATACGTTATACGTTATACGTTATACGTTATGCGTTATACGTTATGCGTTATACGTTATACGTTATACGTTATACGTTATACGTTATACGTTATACGTTATACGTTATACGTTATACGTTATACGTTATGCGTTATAGGATATACGTTATACGTTATACGTTGTACGTTATACGTTATACGTTGTACGTTATACGTTCTACGTTATACGTTATACGTTAAACGTTGTACGTTATACGTTATACGTCATACGTTATACGTTATACGTTATACGTTATACGTTCTACGTTATACGTTATACGTTAAACGTTGTACGTTATACGTTATACGTTTTACGTTACACGTTATACGTTATACGTTATACATTATACGTTATACGTTATACGTTATGCGTTATACGTTATACGTTATACGTTATACGTTATACGTTATACGTTATACGTTATACGTCATACGTTATACGTTATACGTTATACGTTATACGTTATACGTAATATGTAATACGTCATACGTTTTACGTTAATCGTTATACGTTATACGTTATACGCTACACGTTATACGTTATACGTCATACGTTATGCGTTATAGGATATACGTTATACGTTATACGTTGTACGTTATACGTTATACATTATACGTTATACGTTATACGTTGGACGTTATACGTTATACGTTATACGTTATACGCTATACGTTATACGTTATACGTTATACGTTATACGTTATACGTTTTACGTTATACGTTATACGTTATACGTTATACGTTATACGTTATATTATACGTTATACGTTATACGTTATACGTTATACGTTATACGTTATACGTTATACGTTATACATTATACGTTATACGTTATACGTTATACGTTATACGTTATACGTTATACGTTATACGACATACGTTATACGTTATACGTTATACGTTATACGTTATACGTTATACGTTATACGTTATACGTTATACGTTATACGTTATACGTTATACGTTATACGTTATACGTTATACGTTATACGTTATACGTTATACGTTATACATTATACGTTATACGCTATACGTTATACGTTATACGTTATACGTTAAACGTTGTACGTTATACGTTATACGTCATACGCTATGCGTTATAGGATATACGTTATACGTTATACGTTGTACGTTATACGTTATACGTTGTACGTTATACGTTCTACGTTATACATTATACGTTAAACGTTGTACGTTATACGTTATACGTCATACGTTATACGTTATACGTCATACGTTATACGTTCTACGTTATACGTTATACGTTAAACGTTGTACGTTATACGTTATACGTTATACGTTATACGTTTTACGTTATACGTTATGCGTTATACGTTATACGTTATACGTTATACGTTATACGTTATACGTTATACGTTATACGTTATACGTTATACGACATACGTTATACGTTATACGTTATACGTTATACGTTATACGTTATACGTTATACGTTATACGTTATACGTTATACGTTATACGTTATACGTTATACGTTATACGTTATACGTTATACGTTATACATTATACGTTATACGTTATACGTTATACGTTATACGTTATACGTTATACGTTATACGACATACGTTATACGACATACGTTATACGTTATACGTTATACGTTATACGTTATACGTTATACGTTATACGTTATACGTTATACGTTATACGTTATACGTTATACGTTATACGTTATACGTTATACGTTATGCGTTATAGGATATACGTTATACGTTATACGTTGTACGTTATACGTTATACATTATACGTTATACGTTATACGTTGGACGTTATACGTTATACGTTATACGTTATACGCTATACGTTATACGTTATACGTTATACGTTATACGTTATACGTTATACGTTATACGTTTTACGTTATACGTTATACGTTATACGTTATACGTTATACGTTATACGTTATACGTTATATTATACGTTATACGTTATACGTTATACGTTATACGTTATACGTTATACGTTATACGTTATACGTTATACGTTATACGTTATACGTTATACGTTATACGTTATACGTTATACGTTATACGACATACGTTATACGTTATACGTTATACGTTATACGTTATACGTTATACGTTATACGTTATACGTTATACGTTATACGTTATACGTTATACGTTATGCGTTATAGGATATACGTTATGCGTTATACGTTATACGTTATACGTTATACGTAATATGTAATACGTCATACGTTTTACGTTAATCGTTATACGTTATACGTTATACGCTATACGTTATACGTTATACGTTATACGTTATACGTTATACGTTATGCGTTATAGGATATACGTTATACGTTATACGTTATACGTTATACGTTATACGTTATACGTTATACGTTATACGTTATACGTTATACTTTATACGTTATACGTTATACGTTATACGTTATACGTTATACGTTATACGTTATACGTTATACGTTATGCGTTATACGTTATGCGTTATACGTTATACGTTATACGTTATACGTTATACGTTATACGTTATACGTTATACGTTATACGTTATACGTTATACGTTATGCGTTATAGGATATACGTTATACGTTATACGTTGTACGTTATACGTTATACGTTGTACGTTATACGTTCTACGTTATACGTTATACGTTAAACGTTGTACGTTATACGTTATACGTCATACGTTATACGTTATACGTTATACGTTATACGTTATACGTTCTACGTTATACGTTATACGTTAAACGTTGTACGTTATACGTTATACGTTTTACGTTACACGTTATACGTTATACGTTATACATTATACGTTATACGTTATACGTTATGCGTTATACGTTATACGTTATACGTTATACGTTATACGTTATACGTTATACGTTATACGTTATACGTTATACGTAATATGTAATACGTCATACGTTTTACGTTAATCGTTATACGTTATACGTTATACGCTATACGTTATACGTTATACGTTATACGTTATACGTTATACGTTATGCGTTATAGGATATACGTTATACGTTATACGTTATACGTTATACGTTATACGCTATACGTTATACGTTATATGTTATACGTCATGCGATATACGTTATACGTTATTCGTTATACGGTATACGTTAAACGTTGTACGTTATACGTTATACGTTGTACGTTATACGTTATACGTTGGACGTTAGACGTTATACGTTATACGTTATACGCTATACGTTATACGTTATACGTTATACGTTATACGTTATACGTAGTACGTTATACGTTATACGTTATACGTTATACGTTATACGTTATACGTTATACGTTATACGTTATACGTTATACGTTATACGTTATACGTTATGCGTTATAGGATATACGTTATACGTTATACGTTGTACGTTATACGTTATACGTTGTACGTTATACGTTCTACGTTATACATTATACGTTAAACGTTGTACGTTATACGTTATACGTCATACGTTATACGTTATACGTTATACGTTATACGTTCTACGTTATACGTTATACGTTAAACGTTGTACGTTATACGTTGTACGTTATACGTTATACGTTATACGTTATACGTTATGCGTTATACGTTATACGTTATACGTTATACGTTATGCGTTATACGTTATACGTTATACGTTATTCGTTATACGTTATACGTTATACGTTATACGTTATACGTTATACGTTATACGTTATACGTTATACGTAATATGTAATACGTCATACGTTTTACGTTAATCGTTATACGTTATACGTTATACGCTATACGTTATACGTTATACGTTATACGTTATACGTTATACGTTATACGTTATACGTTATACGTTATACGTTATACGTTATACGTTATACGTTATACGTTATACGTTATACGTTATACGTTATACGTTATACGTTATACGTTATACGTTATACGTTATACGTCATACTTTATACGTTATACGTTATACGTTATACGTTATACGTTATACGTTATACGTTATGCGTTATAGGATATACGTTATACGTTATACGTTGTACGTTATACTTTATACGTTATACGTTATACGTTATACGTTGGACGTTATACGTTATACGTTATACGTTATACGCTATACGTTATGCGTTATACGTTGTACGTTATACGTTATACGTTATACGTTATACGTTATACGTTATACGTTATACGTTATACGTTATACGTCATACGTTATACGTTATACGTTATACGTTATACGTTATACGTAATATGTAATACGTCATACGTTTTACGTTAATCGTTATACGTTATACGTTATACGCTACACGTTATACGTTATACGTCATACGTTATACGTTATACGTTATACGTTATACGTTATACGTTATACGTTATACGCAATACGTTATACGTTATACGTTATACGTTATACGTTATACGTTATACGTTATACGTTATACGTTATACGTTATACGTTATACGTATACGTTATACGTTATACGTTATACGTTATACGTTATACGTTATACGTTATACGTTATACGTTATGCGTTATAGGATATACGTTATACGTTATACGTTGTACGTTATACGTTATACGTTATACGTTATACGTTATACGTTATACGTTATACGTTAAACGTTGTACGTTATACGTTATACGTTATGCGTTATACGTTATACGTTATACGTCATACGTTATACGTTATACGTTATACGTTATACGTTATACGTTATACGTTGTACGTTATACGTTATACGTTGTACGTTATACGTTATACGTTATACGTTATACGTTAGACGTTGTACGTTATACGTTATACGTTATACGTTATACGTTATACGTTATACGCTATACGTTATACGTTATATGTTATACGTCATGCGATATACGTTATACGTCATTCGTTATACGGTATACGTTAAACGTTGTACGTTATACGTTATACGTTGTACGTTATACGTTATACGTTGGACGTTAGACGTTATACGTTATACGTTATACGCTATACGTTATACGTTATACGTTATACGTTATACGTTATACGTAGTACGTTATACGTTATACGTTATACGTTATACGTCATACGTTATACGTTATACGTTATACGTTATACGTTATACGTTATACGTTATACGTTATACGTTATACGTTATACGTTATACGTTATACGTTATACGTTATACGTTATACGTTATGCGTTATAGGATATACGTTATACGTTATACGTTATACGTTATACGTTGTACGTTATACGTTATACGTTATACGTTATACGTTATACGTTATACGTTATACGTTATACGTTATACGTTATACGTTATACGTTATACGTTATACATTATACGTTATACGTTATACGTTATACGTTATACGTTATACGTTATACGTTATACGACATACGTTATACGTTATACGTTATACGTTATACGTTATACGTTATACGTTATACGTTATACGTTATACGTTATGCGTTATAGGATATACGTTATACGTTATACGTTGTACGTTATACGTTATACGTTGTACGTTATACGTTCTACGTTATACATTATACGTTAAACGTTGTACGTTATACGTTATACGTCATACGTTATACGTTATACGTTATACGTTATACGTTATACGTTATACGTTCTACGTTATACGTTATACGTTATACGTTAAACGTTGTACGTTATACGTTATACGTTATACGTTATACGTTATACGTTATACGTTATGCGTTATACGTTATGCGTTATACGTTATACGTTATACGTTATACGTTATACGTTATACGTTATACGTTATACGTTATACGTTATACGTTATACGTTATACGTTATACGTTATACGTTATACGTTATACGTTATACGTTATACGTTATACGTTATACGTTATACGTTATACGTTATACGTTATGCGTTATAGGATATACGTTATACGTTATACGTTATACGTTGTACGTTGTACGTTATACGTTATACGTTATACGTTATACGTTATACGTTATACGTTATACGTTATACGTTATACGTTATACGTTATACGTTATACGTTATACGTTATACGTTATACGTTATACGTTATACGTTATACGTTATACGTTATACGTTATACGTTATACGTTATACGTTATACGTTATGCGTCATACGTTATACGATATACGTTATACGTTATACGTTCTACGTTATACGTTATACGTTAAACATTGTACGTTATACGTTATACGTTATACGTTATACGTTATACGTTATACGTTATACGTTATACGTTATACGTTATACGTTATACGTTATACGTTATACGTTATACGTTATACGTTATACGTTATACGTTATACGTATACGTTATACGTTATACGTTATACGTTATACGTTATACGTTATGCGTTATACGTTATGCGTTATACGTTATACGTTATACGTTATACGTTATACGTTATACGTAATATGTAATACGTCATACGTTTTACGTTAATCGTTATACGTTATACGTTATACGCTACACGTTATACGTTATACGTCATACGTTATACGTTATACGTTATACGTTATACGTTATACGTTATACGTTATACGCAATACGTTATACGTTATACGTTATACGTTATACGTTATACGTTATACGTTATACGTTATACGTTATACGTTATACGTTATACGTATACGTTATACGTTATACGTTATACGTTATACGTTATACGTTATACGTTATACGTTATGCGTTATAGGATATACGTTATACGTTATACGTTATACGTTGTACGTTATACGTTATACGTTATACGTTATACGTTATACGTTATACGTTATACGTTAAACGTTGTACGTTATACGTTATACGTTATGCGTTATACGTTATACGTTATACGTCATACGTTATACGTTATACGTTATACGTTATACGTTATACGTTATACGTTGTACGTTATACGTTATACGTTGTACGTTATACGTTATACGTTATACGTTATACGTTAGACGTTGTACGTTATACGTTATACGTTATACGTTATACGTTATACGCTATACGTTATACGTTATATGTTATACGTCATGCGATATACGTTATACGTTATTCGTTATACGGTATACGTTAAACGTTGTACGTTATACGTTATACGTTGTACGTTATACGTTATACGTTGGACGTTAGACGTTATACGTTATACGTTATACGCTATACGTTATACGTTATACGTTATACGTTATACGTTATACGTAGTACGTTATACGTTATACGTTATACGTTATACGTTATACGACATACGTTATACGTTATACGTTATACGTTATACGTTATACGTTATACGTTATACGTTATACGTTATACGTTATACGTTATACGTTATACGTTATACGTTATACGTTATACGTTATACGTTATACGTTATGCGTTATAGGATATACGTTATACGTTATACGTTATACGTTATACGTTGTACGTTATACGTTATACGTTATACGTTATACGTTATACGTTGTACGTTATACGTTATACGTTATACGTTATACGTTATACGTTATACGTTATACGTTAAACGTTGTACGTTATACGTTATACGTTATGCGTTATACGTTATACGTTATACGTCATACGTTATACGTTATACGTTATACGTTATACGTTATACGTTATACGTTATACGTTGTACGTTATACGTTATACGTTGTTCGTTATACGTTATACGTTATACGTTATACGTTAGACGTTGTACGTTATACGTTGTACGTTATACGTTATACGTTATACGCTATACGTTATACGTTATATGTTATACGTCATGCGATATACGTTATACGTTATTCGTTATACGGTATACGTTAAACGTTGTACGTTATACGTTATACGTTGTACGTTATACGTTATACGTTGGACGTTAGACGTTATACGTTATACGTTATACGCTATACGTTATACGTTATACGTTATACGTTATACGTTATACGTAGTACGTTATACGTTATACGTTATACGTTATACGTTATACGACATACGTTATACGTTATACGTTATACGTTATACGTTATACGTTATACGTTATACGTTATACGTTATACGTTATACGTTATACGTTATACGTTATACGTTATACGTTATACGTTATACGTTATGCGTTATAGGATATACGTTATACGTTATACGTTATCCGTTATACGTTGTACGTTATACGTTATACGTTATACGTTATACGTTATATGTTATACGTTATACGTTATACGTTATACGTTATACGTTATACGTTATACGTTTTACGTTATACATTATACGTTATACGTTATACGTTATACGTTATACGTTATACGTTATACGTTATACGACATACGTTATACGTTATACGTTATACGTTATACGTTATACGTTATACGTTATACGTTATACGTTATACGTTATGCGTTATAGGATATACGTTATACGTTATACGTTGTACGTTATACGTTATACGTTGTACGTTATACGTTCTACGTTATACATTATACGTTAAACGTTGTACGTTATACGTTATACGTCATACGTTATACGTTATACGTTATACGTTATACGTTATACGTTATACGTTCTACGTTATACGTTATACGTTATACGTTATACGTTATACGTTATACGTTATACGTTATACGTTATGCGTTATAGGATATACGTTATACGTTATACGTTATACGTTATACGTTGTACGTTATACGTTATACGTTATACGTTATACGTTATACGTTATACGTTATACGTTATACGTTATACGTTATACGTTATACGTTATACGTTATACGTTATACGTTATACGTTATACGTTATACGTTATACGTTATACGTTATACGTTATACGTTATACGTTATACGTTATACGTTATGCGTCATACGTTATACGATATACGTTATACGTTATACGTTCTACGTTATACGTTATACGTTAAACATTGTACGTTATACGCTATACGTTATACGTTATACGTTATACGTTAAACGTTGTACGTTATACGTTATACGTCATACGCTATGCGTTATAGGATATACGTTATACGTTATACGTTGTACGTTATACGTTATACGTTGTACGTTATACGTTATACGTTATACGTTATACGTTATACGTTATACGTTATACGTTATACGTTATACGTTATACGTTATGCGTCATACGTTATACGATATACGTTATACGTTATACGTTCTACGTTATACGTTATACGTTATACGTTATACGTTATACGTTATACGTTATACGTTATACGTTATACGTTATACGTTATACGTTATGCGTTATAGGATATACGTTATACGTTATACGTTATACGTTATACGTTGTACGTTATACGTTATACGTTATACGTTATACGTTATGCGTTATACGTTATACGACATACGTTATACGTTATACGTTATACGTTATACGTTACACGTTATACGTTATACGTTATACGTTATACGTTATACGTTATACGTTATACGTTATGCGTTATACGTCATGCGTTATACGTTATACGTTATACGTTATACGTTATACGTTATACGTTATACGTTATACGTTATACGTTATACGTTATACGTTATACGTTATACGTTATACGTATACGTTATACGTTATACGTTATACGTTATACGTTATACGTTATACGTTATGCGTTATACGTTATGCGTTATACGTTATACGTTATACGTTATACGTTATACGTTATACGTTATACGTTATACGTTATACGTTATACGTTATACGTTATACGTTATACGTTATACGTCATACGTTATACGAAATACGTTATACGTTATACGTTCTACGTTATACGTTATACGTTATACGTTATACGTTATACGTTATACGTTATACGTTATACGTTATACGTTATACGACATACGTTATACGTTATACGTTATACGTTATACGTTATACGTTATACGTTATACGTTATACGTTATACGTTATGCGTTATACGTCATACTTTATACGTTATACGTTATACGTTATACGTTATACGTTATACGTTATACGTTATGCGTTATAGGATATACGTTATACGTTATACGTTGTACGTTATACGTTATACGTTGTACGTTATACGTTATACGTTATACGTTATACGTTATACGTTATACGTTATACGTTATACGTTATACGTTATACGTTATACGTTATACGTTATACGTTACACGTTATACGTTATACGTTATACGTTATACGTTATACGTTATGCGTTATAGGATATAAGTTATACGTTATACGTTATACGTTATACGTTGTACGTTATACGTTATACGTTATACGTTATACGTTATACGTTATACGTTATACGTTATACGTTATACGTTATACGTTATACGTCATACGTTATACGATATACGTTATACGTTATACGTTCTATGTTATACGTTATACGTTAAACATTGTACGTTATACGTTATACGTTATACGTTATACGTTATACGTTGTACGTTATATGTTATACGTTATACGTTATACGTTATACGTTATACGTTATACGTTATACGTTATACATTATACGTTATACGTTATACGTTATAGGTTATACGTTATACGTTATACGTTATACGTAATATGTAATACGTCATACGTTTTACGTTAATCGTTATACGTTATACGTTATACGCTATACGTTATACGTTATACGTTATACGTTATACGTTATGCGTTATACGTTATACGTTATACGACATACGTTATACGTTATACGTTATACGTTATACGTTATACGTTATACGTTATACGTTATACGTTATACGTTATGCGTTATAGGATATACGTTATACGTTATACGTTATACGTTATACGTTGTACGTTATACGTTATACGTTATACGTTATACGTTATACGTTATACGCTATACGTTATACGTTATACGTTATACGTTATACGTTATACGTTATACGTTATACGTTATACGTTATACGTTATACGTTATACGTTATACGTTATACGTTATACGACATACGTTATACGTTATACGTTATACGTTATACGTTATACGTTATACGTTATACGTTATACGTTATACGTTATGCGTTATAGGATATACGTTATACGTTATACGTTGTACGTTATACGTTATACGTTGTACGTTATACGTTCTACGTTATACATTATACGTTAAACGTTGTACGTTATACGTTATACGTCATACGTTATACGTTATACGTTATACGTTATACGTTATACGTTATACGTTATGCGTTATAGGATATACGTTATACGTTATACGTTATACGTTATACGTTGTACGTTATACGTTATACGCTATACGTTATACGTTATACGTTATACGTTATACGTTATACGTTATACGTTATACGTTATACGTTATACGTTATACGTTATACGTTATACGTATACGTTATACGTTATACGTTATACGTTATACGTTATACGTTATACGTTATGCCTTATACGTTATGCGTTATACGTTATGCGTTATACGTTATACGTTATACGTTATACGTTATACGTTATACGTTATACGTTATACGTTATACGTTATACCTTACACGTTATACGTTATACGTTATACGTTATACGTTATACGTTATACGTTATACGTTATACGTTATACGTTATACGTTATACGTTATACGTTATAAGTTATACGTTATACGTTATACGTTATACGACATACGTTATACGTTATACGTTATACGTTATACGTTATACGTTATACGTTATACGTTATACGTTATACGTTATACGTTATGCGTTATAGGATATACGTTATACGTTATACGTTGTACGTTATACGTTATACGTTGTACGTTATACGTTCTACGTTATACATTATACGTTAAACGTTGTACGTTATACGTCATACGTCATACGTTATACGTTATACTTATACGTTATACGTTATACGTTATACGTTATGCGTTATAGGATATACGTTATACGTTATACGTTATACGTTATACGTTATACGTTGTACGTTATACGTTATACGCTATACGTTATACGTTATACGTTATACGTTATACGTTATACGTTATACGTTATACGTTATACGTTATGCGTTATAGGATATACGTTATACGTTATACGTTGTACGTTATACGTTATACGTTGTACGTTATACGTTCTACGTTATACATTATACGTTAAACGTTGTACGCTATACGTTATACGTTATACGTTATACGTTATACGTTATACGTTATACGTTATACGTTATACGTTATACGTTATACGTTATACGTTATACGTTATACGTTATACGACATACGTTATACGTCATACGTTATACGTTATACGTTATACGTTATACGTTATACGTTATACGTTATACGTTATGCGTTATAGGATATACGTTATACGTTATACGTTGTACGTTATACGTTATACGTTGTACGTTATACGTTCTACGTTATACATTATACGTTAAACGTTGTACGTTATACGTTATACGTCATACGTTATACGTTATACGTTATACGTTATACGTTATACGTTATACGTTATGCGTTATAGGATATACGTTATACGTTATACGTTATACGTTATACGTTGTACGTTATACGTTATACGCTATACGTTATACGTTATACGTTATACGTTATACGTTATACGTTATACGTTATACGTTATACGTTATACGTTATACGTTATACGTTATACGTATACGTTATACGTTATACGTTATACGTTATACGTTATACGTTATACGTTATGCGTTATACGTTATGCGTTATACGTTATGCGTTATACGTTATACGTTATACGTTATACGTTATACGTTATACGTTATACGTTATACGTTATACGTTATACCTTACACGTTATACGTTATACGTTATACGTTATACGTTATACGTTATACGTTATACGTTATACGTTATGCGTTATACGTTATACGTTATACGTTATGCGTTATACGTTATACGTTATACGTTATACGTTATACGTTATACGTAATATGTAATACGTCATACGTTTTACGTTAATCGTTATACGTTATACGTTATACGCTATACGTTATACGTTATACGTTATACGTTATACGTTATACGTTATACGTTATACGTTATACGTTATACGTTATACGTTATACGTTATACGTTATACGTTATACGTTATACGTTATACGTTATACGTTATACGTTATACGTTATACGTTATGCGTTATAGGATATACGTTATACGTTATACGTTATACGTTATACGTTGTACGTTATACGTTATACGTTATACGTTATACGTTATACGTTATACGTTATACGTTATACGTTATACGTTATACGTTATACGTTATACGTTATACGTTATACGTTATACGTTATACGTCATACGTTATACGTTATACGTTATACGTTATACGACATACGTTATACGTTATACGTTATACGTTATACGTTATACGTTATACGTTATACGTTATACGTTATACGTTATGCGTTATAGGATATACGTTATACGTTATACGTTGTACGTTATACGTTATACGTTGTACGTTATACGTTCTACGTTATACATTATACGTTAAACGTTGTACGTTATACGTTATACGTCATACGTTATACGTTATACGTTATACGTTATACGTTATACGTTATGCGTTATAGGATATACGTTATACGTTATACGTTATACGTTATACGTTGTACGTTATACGTTATACGCTATACGCTATACGTTATACGTTATACGTTATACGTTATACGTTATACGTTATACGTTATACGTTATACGTTATACGTTATACGTTATACGTTATACGTATACGTTATACGTTATACGTTATACGTTATACGTTATACGTTATACGTTATGCGTTATACGTTATGCGTTATACGTTATGCGTTATACGTTATACGTTATACGTTATACGTTATACGTTATACGTTATACGTTATACGTTATACCTTACACGTTATACGTTATACGTTATACGTTATACGTTATACGTTATACGTTATACGTTATGCGTTATACGTTATACGTTATACGTTATGCGTTATACGTTATACGTTATACGTTATACGTTATACGTTATACGTGATATGTAATACGTCATACGTTTTACGTTAATCGTTATACGTTATACGTTATACGCTATACGTTATACGTTATACGTTATACGTTATACGTTATACGTTATACGTTATACGTTATACGTTATACGTTATACGTTATACGTTATACGTTATACGTTATACGTTATACGTTATACGTTATGCGTTATAGGATATAAGTTATACGTTATACGTTATACGTTATACGTTGTACGTTATACGTTATACGTTATACGTTATACGTTATACGTTATACGTTATACGTTATACGTTATACGTTATACGTTATACGTTATACGTCATACGTTATACGATATACGTTATACGTTATACGTTCTACGTTTTACGTTATACGTTATACGTTATACGTTATACGTGATACGTTATAGGTTATGCGTTATAGGATATACGTTATACGTTATACGTTATACGTTATACGTTGTACGTTATACGTTATACGTTATACGTTATACGTTATACGTTATACGTTATACGTTATACGTTACACGTTATTCGTTATACGTTATACGTTATACGTTATGCGTTATAGGATATAAGTTATACGTTATACGTTATACGTTATACGTTGTACGTTATACGTTATACGTTATACGTTATACGTTATACGTTATACGTTATACGTTATACGTTATACGTTATACGTTATACGTTATACGTCATACGTTATACGATATACGTTATACGTTCTACGTTCTACGTTATACGTTATACGTTAAACATTGTACGTTATACGTTATACGTTATACGTTATACGTTATACGTTATACGTTATATGTTATACGTTATACGTTATACGTTATACGTTATACGTTATACGTTATACGTTATGCGTTATAGGATATACGTTATACGTTATACGTTATACGTTATACGTTGTACGTTATACGTTATACGTTATACGTTATACGTTATACGTTATACGTTATACGTTATACGTTATACGTTATACGTTATACGTTATACGTTATGCGTTATAGGATATAAGTTATACGTTATACGTTATACGTTATACGTTGTACGTTATACGTTATACGTTATACGTTATACGTTATACGTTATACGTTATACGTTATACGTTATACGTTATACGTTATACGTCATACGTTATACGAAATACGTTATACGTTATACCTTATACGTTCTACGTTATACGTTATACGTTAAACATTGTACGTTATACGTTATACGTTATACGTTATACGTTATATGTTATACGTTATACGTTATATGTTATACGTTATACGTTATACGTTATACGTTATACGTTATACGTTATACGTTATACGTTATACGTTATACGTTATACGTTATACGTTATACGTTATACGTTATACGTTATACGTTATACGTTATACGTTATACGTTATACGTTATACGTAATATGTAATACGTCATACGATTTACGTTAATCGTTATACGTTATACGTTATACGCTATACGTTATACGTTATACGTTATACGTTATACGTTATACGTTATACGTTATACGTTATACGTTATACGACATACGTTATACGTTATACGTTATACGTTATACGTTATACGTTATACGTTATACGTTATACGTTATGCGTTATACGTCATACTTTATACGTTATACGTTATACGTTATACGTTATACGTTATACGTTATACGTTATGCGTTATAGGATATACGTTATACGTTGTACGTTATACGTTATACGTTGTACGTTATACGTTATACGTTATACGTTATACGTTATACGTTATACGTTATACGTTATACGTTATACGTTATACGTTATACGTTATACGTTATACGTTATACGTTATACGTTATACATTACACGTTATACGTTATACGTTATACGTTATACGTTATGCGTTATAGGATATAAGTTATACGTTATACGTTATACGTTATACGTTGTACGTTATACGTTATACGTTATACGTTATACGTTATACGTTATACGTTATACGTTATACGTTATACGTTATACGTTATACGTCATACGTTATACGATATACGTTATACGTTATACGTTCTACGTTATACGTTATACGTTAAACATTGTACGTTATACGTTATACGTTATACGTTATACGTTATACGTTATACGTTATATGTTATACGTTATACGTTATACGTTATACGTTATACGTTATACGTTATACGTTATACGTTATACGTTATACGTTATAGGTTATACGTTATACGTTATACGTTATACGTAATATGTAATACGTTATACGTTATACGTTATACGACATACGTTATACGTTATACGTTATACGTTATACGTTATACGTTATACGTTATACGTTATACGTTATGCGTTATACGTCATACTTTATACGTTATACGTTATACGTTATACGTTATACGTTATACGTTATACGTTATGCGTTATAGGATATACGTTATACGTTATACGTTGTACGTTATACGTTATACGTTGTACGTTATACGTTATACGTTATACGTTATACGTTATACGTTATACGTTATACGTTATACGTTATACGTTATACGTTATACGTTATACGTTATACGTTATACGTTATACGTTATACGTTACACGTTATACGTTATACGTTATACGTTATACGTTATGCGTTATAGGATATAAGTTATACGTTATACGTTATACGTTATACGTTGTACGTTATACGTTATACGTTATACGTTATACGTTATACGTTATACGTTATACGTTATACGTTATACGTTATACGTTATACGTTATACGTCATACGTTATACGATATACGTTATACGTTATACGTTCTACGTTATACGTTATACGTTAAACATTGTACGTTATACGTTATACGTTATACGTTATACGTTATACGTTATACGTTATATGTTATACGTTATACGTTATACGTTATACGTTATACGTTATACGTTATACGTTATACGTTATACGTTATACGTTATAGGTTATACGTTATACGTTATACGTTATACGTAATATGTAATACGTCATACGTTTTACGTTAATCGTTATACGTTATACGTTATACGCTATACGTTATACGTTATACGTTATACGTTATACGTTATACGTTATACGTTATACGTTATACGACATACGTTATACGTTATACGTTATACGTTATACGTTATACGTTATACGTCATACGTTATACGTTATACGTTATACGTTATACGTTATACGTTATGCGTTATAGGATATACGTTATACGTTATACGTTATACGTTATACGTTATACGTTATACGTTATACGTTATACGTTATACGTTATACGTTATACGTGATACGTTATAGGTTATGCGTTATAGGATATACGTTATACGATATACGTTATACGTTATACGTTGTACGTTATACGACATACGTTATACGTTATACGTTATACGTTATACGTTATACGTTATACGTGATACGTTATAGGTTATGCGTTATAGGATATACGTTATACGATATACGTTATACGTTATACGTTGTACGTTATACGTTATACGTTATACGTTATACGTTATACGTTATACGTTATACGTTATACGTTACACGTTATTCGTTATACGTTATACGTTATACGTTATGCGTTATAGGATATAAGTTATACGTTATACGTTATACGTTATACGTTGTACGTTATACGTTATACGTTATACGTTATACGTTATACGTTATACGTTATACGTTATACGTTATACGTTATACGTTATACGTCATACGTTATACGATATACGTTATACGTTCTACGTTATACGTTGTACGTTATACGTTATACGTTATACGTTATACGTTATACGTTATACGTTATACGTTATACGTTATACGTTATACGTTATACGTTATACGTTATACGTTATACGTTATGCGTTATACGTCATACTTTATACGTTATACGTTATACGTTATACGTTATACGTTATACGTTATACGTTATGCGTTATAGGATATACGTTATACGTTATACGTTGTACGTTATACGTTATACGTTGTACGTTATACGTTATACGTTATACGTTATACGTTATACGTTATACGTTATACGTTATACGTTATACGTTATACGTTATACGTTATACGTTATACGTTATACGTTATACGTTATACGTTACACGTTATACGTTATACGTTATACGTTATACGTTATGCGTTATAGGATATAAGTTATACGTTATACGTTATACGTTATACGTTGTACGTTATACGTTATACGTTATACGTTATACGTTATACGTTATACGTTATACGTTATACGTTATACGTTATACGTTATACGTTATACGTCATACGTTATACGATATACGTTATACGTTCTACGTTCTACGTTATACGTTATACGTTAAACATTGTACGTTATACGTTATACGTTATACGTTATACGTTATACGTTATACGTTATATGTTATACGTTATACGTTATACGTTATACGTTATACGTTATACGTTATACGTTATACGTTATGCGTTATAGGATATACGTTATACGTTATACGTTATACGTTATACGTTGTACGTTATACGTTATACGTTATACGTTATACGTTATACGTTATACGTTATACGTTATACGTTATACGTTATACGTTATACGTTATACGTTATACGTTATACGTTATGCGTTATAGGATATAAGTTATACGTTATACGTTATACGTTATACGTTGTACGTTATACGTTATACGTTATACGTTATACGTTATACGTTATACATTATACGTTATACGTTATACGTTATACGTTATACGTTATACGTTATACGTTATACGTTATACGTTATACGTTATACGTTATACGTTATACGTTATACGTTATACGTTATACGTTATACGTTATACGTTATGCGTTATAGGATATACGTTATACGTTATACGTTATACGTTATACGTTGTACGTTATACGTTATACGTTATACGTTATACGTTATACGTTATACGTTATACGTTATACGTTATACGTTATACGTTATACGTTATACGTTATACGTTATACGTTATACGTTATACGTCATACGTTATACGTTATACGTTATACGTTATACGACATACGTTATACGTTATACGTTATACGTTATACGTTATACGTTATACGTTATACGTTATACGTTATACGTTATGCGTTATAGGATATACGTTATACGTTATACGTTGTACGTTATACGTTATACGTTGTACGTTATACGTTCTACGTTATACATTATACGTTAAACGTTGTACGTTATACGTTATACGTCATACGTTATACGTTATACGTTATAAGTTATACGTTATACGTTATGCGTTATAGGATATACGTTATACGTTATACGTTATACGTTATACGTTGTACGTTATACGTTATACGCTATACGTTATACGTTATACGTTATACGTTATACGTTATACGTTATACGTTATACGTTATACGTTATACGTTATACGTTATACGTTATACGTTATACGTTATACGTATACGTTATACGTTATACGTTATACGTTATACGTTATACGTTATACGTTATGCGTTATACGTTATGCGTTATACGTTATGCGTTATACGTTATACGTTATACGTTATACGTTATACGTTATACGTTATACGTTATACGTTATACCTTACACGTTATACGTTATACGTTATACGTTATACGTTATACGTTATACGTTATACGTTATGCGTTATACGTTATACGTTATACGTTATGCGTTATACGTTATACGTTATACGTTATACGTTATACGTTATACGTGATATGTAATACGTCATACGTTTTACGTTAATCGTTATACGTTATACGTTATACGCTATACGTTATACGTTATACGTTATACGTTATACGTTATACGTTATACGTTATACGTTATACGTTATACGTTATACGTTATACGTTATACGTTATACGTTATACGTTATACGTTATGCGTTATAGGATATAAGTTATACGTTATACGTTATACGTTATACGTTGTACGTTATACGTTATACGTTATACGTTATACGTTATACGTTATACGTTATACGTTATACGTTATACGTTATACGTTATACGTTATACGTCATACGTTATACGATATACGTTATACGTTATACGTTCTACGTTTTACGTTATACGTTATACGTTATACGTTATACGTGATACGTTATAGGTTATGCGTTATAGGATATACGTTATACGTTATACGTTATACGTTATACGTTGTACGTTATACGTTATACGTTATACGTTATACGTTATACGTTATACGTTATACGTTATACGTTACACGTTATTCGTTATACGTTATACGTTATACGTTATGCGTTATAGGATATAAGTTATACGTTATACGTTATACGTTATACGTTGTACGTTATACGTTATACGTTATACGTTATACGTTATACGTTATACGTTATACGTTATACGTTATACGTTATACGTTATACGTTATACGTCATACGTTATACGATATACGTTATACGTTCTACGTTCTACGTTATACGTTATACGTTAAACATTGTACGTTATACGTTATACGTTATACGTTATACGTTATACGTTATACGTTATATGTTATACGTTATACGTTATACGTTATACGTTATACGTTATACGTTATACGTTATGCGTTATAGGATATACGTTATACGTTATACGTTATACGTTATACGTTGTACGTTATACGTTATACGTTATACGTTATACGTTATACGTTATACGTTATACGTTATACGTTATACGTTATACGTTATACGTTATACGTTATGCGTTATAGGATATAAGTTATACGTTATACGTTATACGTTATACGTTGTACGTTATACGTTATACGTTATACGTTATACGTTATACGTTATACGTTATACGTTATACGTTATACGTTATACGTTATACGTCATACGTTATACGAAATACGTTATACGTTATACCTTATACGTTCTACGTTATACGTTATACGTTAAACATTGTACGTTATACGTTATACGTTATACGTTATACGTTATACGTTATATGTTATACGTTATACGTTATATGTTATACGTTATACGTTATACGTTATACGTTATACGTTATACGTTATACGTTATACGTTATACGTTATACGTTATACGTTATACGTTATACGTTATACGTTATACGTTATACGTTATACGTTATACGTTATACGTTATACGTTATACGTTATACGTAATATGTAATACGTCATACGTTTTACGTTAATCGTTATACGTTATACGTTATACGCTATACGTTATACGTTATACGTTATACGTTATACGTTATACGTTATACGTTATACGTTATACGTTATACGTTATACGACATACGTTATACGTTATACGTTATACGTTATACGTTATACGTTATACGTTATACGTTATACGTTATACGTTATGCGTTATACGTCATACTTTATACGTTATACGTTATACGTTATACGTTATACGTTATACGTTATACGTTATGCGTTATAGGATATACGTTATACGTTATACGTTGTACGTTATACGTTATACGTTGTACGTTATACGTTATACGTTATACGTTATACGTTATACGTTATACGTTATACGTTATACGTTATACGTTATACGTTATACGTTATACGTTATACGTTATACGTTATACGTTATACGTTACACGTTATACGTTATACGTTATACGTTATACGTTATGCGTTATAGGATATAAGTTATACGTTATACGTTATACGTTATACGTTGTACGTTATACGTTATACGTTATACGTTATACGTTATACGTTATACGTTATACGTTATACGTTATACGTTATACGTTATACGTTATACGTCATACGTTATACGATATACGTTATACGTTATACGTTCTACGTTATACGTTATACGTTAAACATTGTACGTTATACGTTATACGTTATACGTTATACGTTATACGTTATACGTTATATGTTATACGTTATACGTTATACGTTATACGTTATACGTTATACGTTATACGTTATACGTTATACGTTATACGTTATAGGTTATACGTTATACGTTATACGTTATACGTAATATGTAATACGTCATACGTTTTACGTTAATCGTTATACGTTATACGTTATACGCTATACGTTATACGTTATACGTTATACGTTATACGTTATACGTTATACGTTATACGTTATACGACATACGTTATACGTTATACGTTATACGTTATACGTTATACGTTATACGTCATACGTTATACGTTATACGTTATACGTTATACGTTATACGTTATGCGTTATAGGATATACGTTATACGTTATACGTTATACGTTATACGTTATACGTTATACGTTATACGTTATACGTTATACGTTATACGTTATACGTGATACGTTATAGGTTATGCGTTATAGGATATACGTTATACGATATACGTTATACGTTATACGTTGTACGTTATACGACATACGTTATACGTTATACGTTATACGTTATACGTTATACGTTATACGTGATACGTTATAGGTTATGCGTTATAGGATATACGTTGTACGATATACGTTATACGTTATACGTTGTACGTTATACGTTATACGTTATACGTTATACGTTATACGTTATACGTTATACGTTATACGTTACACGTTATTCGTTATACGTTATACGTTATACGTTATGCGTTATAGGATATAAGTTATACGTTATACGTTATACGTTATACGTTGTACGTTATACGTTATACGTTATACGTTATACGTTATACGTTATACGTTATACGTTATACGTTATACGTTATACGTTATACGTCATACGTTATACGATATACGTTATACGTTCTACGTTATACGTTGTACGTTATACGTTATACGTTATACGTTATACGTTATACGTTATACGTTATACGTTATACGTTATACGTTATACGTTATACGTTATACGTTATACGTTATACGTTATGCGTTATACGTCATACTTTATACGTTATACGTTATACGTTATACGTTATACGTTATACGTTATACGTTATGCGTTATAGGATATACGTTATACGTTATACGTTGTACGTTATACGTTATACGTTGTACGTTATACGTTATACGTTATACGTTATACGTTATACGTTATACGTTATACGTTATACGTTATACGTTATACGTTATACGTTATACGTTATACGTTATACGTTATACGTTATACGTTACACGTTATACGTTATACGTTATACGTTATACGTTATGCGTTATAGGATATAAGTTATACGTTATACGTTATACGTTATACGTTGTACGTTATACGTTATACGTTATACGTTATACGTTATACGTTATACGTTATACGTTATACGTTATACGTTATACGTTATACGTTATACGTCATACGTTATACGATATACGTTATACGTTCTACGTTCTACGTTATACGTTATACGTTAAACATTGTACGTTATACGTTATACGTTATACGTTATACGTTATACGTTATACGTTATATGTTATACGTTATACGTTATACGTTATACGTTATACGTTATACGTTATACGTTATACGTTATGCGTTATAGGATATACGTTATACGTTATACGTTATACGTTATACGTTGTACGTTATACGTTATACGTTATACGTTATACGTTATACGTTATACGTTATACGTTATACGTTATACGTTATACGTTATACGTTATACGTTATACGTTATACGTTATGCGTTATAGGATATAAGTTATACGTTATACGTTATACGTTATACGTTGTACGTTATACGTTATACGTTATACGTTATACGTTATACGTTATACATTATACGTTATACGTTATACGTTATACGTTATACGTTATACGTCATACGTTATACGAAATACGTTATACGTTATACGTTATACGTTCTACGTTATACGCTATACGTTAAACATTGTACGTTATACGTTATACGTTATACGTTATACGTTATATGTTATACGTTATACGTTATATGTTATACGTTATACGTTATACGTTATACGTTATACGTTATACGTTATACGTTATACGTTATACGTTATACGTTATACGTTATACGTTATACGTTATACGTTATACGTTATACGTTATACGTTATACGTTATACGTTATACGTAATATGTAATACGTCATACGTTTTACGTTAATCGTTATACGTTATACGTTATACGCTATACGTTATACGTTATACGTTATACGTTATACGTTATACGTTATACGTTATACGTTATACGACATACGTTATACGTTATACGTTATACGTTATACGTTATACGTTATACGTTATACGTTATACGTTATGCGTTATACGTCATACTTTATACGTTATACGTTATACGTTATACGTTATACGTTATACGTTATACGTTATGCGTTATAGGATATACGTTATACGTTATACGTTGTACGTTATACGTTATACGTTGTACGTTATACGTTCTACGTTATACATTATACGCTAAACGTTGTACGTTATACGTTATACGTCATACGTTATACGTTATACGTTATACGTTATACGTTATACGTTATACGTTCTACGTTATACGTTATACGTTATACGTTAAACGTTGTACGTTATACGTTATACGTTATACGTTATACGTTATACGTTATACGTTATGCGTTATACGTTATACGTTATACGTTATACGTTATACGTTATACGTTATACGTTATACGTTATACGTTATACGTTATACGTTATACGTTATACGTTATACGTTATACGTTATACGTAATATGTAATACGTCATACGTTTTACGTTAATCGTTATACGTTATATGTTATACGCTATGCGTTATACGTTATACGTTATACGTTATACGTTATACGTTATACGTTATACGTTATACGTTATGCGTTATAGGATATACGTTATACGTTATACGTTGTACGTTATACGTTATACGTTGTACGTTATACGTTCTACGTTATACATTATACGTTAAACGTTGTACGTTATACGTTATACGTCATACGTTATACGTTATACGTTATACGTTATACGTTATACGTTATACGTTATACGTTATACGTTATGCGTTATACGTTATGCGTTATACGTTATGCGTTATACGTTATACGTTATACGTTATACGTTATACGTTATACGTTATACGTTATACGTTATACCTTACACGTTATACGTTATACGTTATACGTTATACGTTATACGTTATACGTTATACGTTATGCGTTATACGTTATACGTTATACGTTATGCGTTATACGTTATACGTTATACGTTATACGTTATACGTTATACGTAATATGTAATACGTCATACGTTTTACGTTAATCGTTATACGTTATACGTTATACGCTATACGTTGTACGTTATACGTTATACGTTATACGTTATACGTTATACGTTATACGTTATACGTTATACGTTATACGTTATACGTTATACGTTATACGTTATACGTTATGCGTTATAGGATATAAGTTATACGTTATACGTTATACGTTATACGTTGTACGTTATACGTTATACGTTATACGTTATACGTTATACGTTATACGTTATACGTTATACGTTATACGTTGTACGTTATACGTTATACGTTATACGTCATACGTTATACGATATACGTTATACGTTATACGTTCTACGTTATACGTTATACGTTATACGTTATACGTTATACGTGATACGTTATAGGTTATGCGTTATAGGATATACGTTATACGATATACGTTATACGTTATACGTTGTACGTTATACGTTATACGTTATACGTTATACGTTATACGTTATACGTTATACGTTATACGTTACACGTTATTCGTTATACGTTATACGTTATACGTTATGCGTTATAGGATATAAGTTATACGTTATACGTTATACGTTATACGTTGTGCGTTATACGTTATACGTTATACGTTATACGTTATACGTTATACGTTATACGTTATACGTTATACGTTATACGTTATACGTCATACGTTATACGATATACGTTATACGTTCTACGTTATACGTTGTACGTTATACGTTATACGTTATACGTTATACGTTATACGTTATACGTTATACGTTATACGTTATACGTTATACGTTATACGTTATACGTTATACGTTATACGTTATGCGTTATACGTCATACTTTATACGTTATACGTTATACGTTATACGTTATACGTTATACGTTATACGTTATACGTTATGCGTTATAGGATATACGTTATACGTTATACGTTGTACGTTATACGTTATACGTTGTACGTTATACGTTATACGTTATACGTTATACGTTATACGTTATACGTTATACGTTATACGTTATACGTTATACGTTATACGTTATACGTTATACGTTATACGTTATACGTTACACGTTATACGTTATACGTTATACGTTATACGTTATGCGTTATAGGATATAAGTTATACGTTATACGTTATACGTTATACGTTGTACGTTATACGTTATACGTTATACGTTATACGTTATACGTCATACGTTATACGATATACGTTATACGTTCTACGTTCTACGTTATACGTTATACGTTAAACATTGTACGTTATACGTTATACGTTATACGTTATACGTTATACGTTATACGTTATATGTTATACGTTGTACGTTATACGTTATACGTTATACGTTATACGTTATACGTTATACGTTATACGTTATACGTTATACGTTATACGTTATACGTTATACGTCATACGTTATACGATATACGTTATACGTTCTACGTTCTACGTTATACGTTATACGTTAAACATTGTACGTTATACGTTATACGTTATACGTTATACGTTATACGTTATACGTTATATGTTATACGTTATACGTTATACGTTATACGTTATACGTTATACGTTATACGTTATACGTTATGCGTTATAGGATATACGTTATACGTTATACGTTATACGTTATACGTTGTACGTTATACGTTATACGTTATACGTTATACGTTATACGTTATACGTTATACGTTATACGTTATACGTTATACGTTATACGTTATACGTTATACGTCATACGTTATGCGTTATAGGATATAAGTTATACGTTATACGTTATACGTTATACGTTGTACGTTATACGTTATACGTTATACGTTATACGTTATACGTTATACGTTATACGTTATACGTTATACGTTATACGTTATACGTTATACGTCATACGTTATACGAAATACGTTATACGTTATACGTTATACGTTCTACGTTATACGTTCTACGTTAAACATTGTACGTTATACGTTATACGTTATACGTTATACGTTATATGTTATACGTTATACGTTATATGTTATACGTTATACGTTATACGTTATACGTTATACGTTATACGTTATACGTTATACGTTATACGTTATACGTTATACGTTATACGTTATACGTTATACGTTATACGTTATACGTTATACGTTATACGTTATACGTTATACGTAATATGTAATACGTCATACGTTTTACGTTAATCGTTATACGTTATACGTTATACGCTATACGTTATACGTTATACGTTATACGTTATACGTTATACGTTATACGTTATACGTTATACGACATACGTTATACGTTATACGTTATACGTTATACGTTATACGTTATACGTTATACGTTATACGTTATGCGTTATACGTCATACTTTATACGTTATACGTTATACGTTATACGTTATACGTTATACGTTATACGTTATACGTTATGCGTTATAGGATATACGTTATACGTTATACGTTGTACGTTATACGTTATACGTTCTACGTTATACGTTATACGTTATACGTTATACGTTATACGTTATACGTTATACGTTATACGTTATACGTTATACGTTATACGTTATACGTTATACGTTATACGTTATACGTTACACGTTATACGTTATACGTTATACGTTATACGTTATGCGTTATAGGATATAAGTTATACGTTATACGTTATACGTTATACGTTGTACGTTATACGTTATACGTTATACGTTATACGTTATACGTTATACGTTATACGTTATACGTTATACGTTATACGTTATACGTTATACGTCATACGTTATACGATATACGTTATACGTTATACGTTCTACGTTATACGTTATACGTTAAACATTGTACGTTATACGTTATACGTTATACGTTATACGTTATACGTTATACGTTATATGTTATACGTTATACGTTATACGTTATACGTTATACGTTATACGTTATACGTTATACGTTATACGTTATACGTTATAGGTTATACGTTATACGTTATACGTTATACGTAATATGTAATACGTCATACGTTTTACGTTAATCGTTATACGTTATACGTTATACGCTATACGTTATACGTTATACGTTATACGTTATACGTTATACGTTATACGTTATACGTTATACGACATACGTTATACGTTATACGTTATACGTTATACGTTATACGTTATACGTAATACGTTATACGTTATACGTTATACGTTATACGTTATGCGTTATAGGATATACGTTATACGTTATACGTTATACGTTATACGTTGTACGTTATACGTTATACGTTATACGTTATACGTTATACGTTATACGTTATACGTTATACGTTATACGTTATACGTTATACGTTATACGTTATACGTTATACGTTATACGTTATACGTTATACGTTATACGTTATACGTTATACGTTATACGTTATACGACATACGTTATACGTTATACGTTATACGTTATACGTTATACGTTATACGTTATGCGTTATAGGATATACGTTATACGTTATACGTTGTACGTTATACGTTATACGTTGTACGTTATACGTTCTACGTTATACATTATACGTTAAACGTTGTACGTTATACGTTATACGTCATACGTTATACGTTATACGTTATACGTTATACGTTATACGTTATACGTTCTACGTTATACGTTATACGTTATACGTTAAACGTTGTACGTTATACGTTATACGTTATAGGTTATACGTTATACGTTATACGTTATGCGTTATACGTTATACGTTATACGTTATACGTTATACGTTATACGTTATACGTTATACGTTATACGTTATACGTTATACGTTATACGTTATACGTTATACGTTATACGTTATACGTTATACGTTATACGTTATACGTTATACGTAATATGTAATACGTCATACGTTTTACGTTAATCGTTATACGTTATATGTTATACGCTATGCGTTATACGTTATACGTTATACGTTATACGTTATACGTTATACGTTATACGTTATACGTTATACGTTATACGTTATACGTTATACGTTATACGTTATACGTTATACGTTATACGTTGTACGTTATACGTTATACGTTATACGTTATACGTTACACGTTATACGTTATACGTTATACGTTATACGTTATACGTTATACGTTATACGTTATACGTTATACGTTATACGTTATGCGTTATAGGATATACGTTATACGTTATACGTTGTACGTTATACTTTATACGTTATACGTTATACGTTAGACGTTGGACGTTATACGTTATACGTTATACGATATACGCTATACGTTATACGTTATACGTTATACGTTATACGTTATACGTTGTACGTTATACGTTATACGTTATACGTTATACGTTATACGTTATACGTTATACGTTATACGTTATACGTTATACGTTATACGTTATACGTTATACGTTATACGTGATACGTTATAGGTTATGCGTTATAGGATATACGTTATACGTTATACGTTATACGTTATACGTTGTACGTTATACGTTATACGTTATACGTTATACGTTATACGTTATACGTTATACGTTATACGTTATACGTTATACGTTATACGTTATACGTTATACGTTATACGTTATACGTTATACGTTATACGTTACACGTTATACGTTATACGTTATACGTTATACGTTATGCGTTATATGATATAAGTTATACGTTATACGTCATACGTTATACGATATACGTTATACGTTATACGTTCTACGTTATACGTTATACGTTATACGTTATACGTTATACGTGATACGTTATACGTTATACGTTATACGTTATACGTTATACGTTATACGTTATACGTTATACGTTATGCGTTATAGGATATAAGTTATACGTTATACGTTATACGTTATACGTTGTACGTTATACGTTATACGTTATACGTCATACGTTATACGATATACGTTATACGTTATACGTTCTACGTTATACGTTATACGTTATACGTTATACGTTATACGTGATACGTTATAGGTTATGCGTTATAGGATATACGTTATACGTTATACGTTATACGTTATACGTTGTACGTTATACGTTATACGTTATCCGTTATACGTTATACGTTATACGTTATACGTTATACGTTATACGTTATACGTTATACGTTATGCGTTATATGATATAAGTTATACGTTATACGTCATACGTTATACGATATACGTTATACGTTATACGTTCTACGTTATACGTTGTACGTTAAACATTGTACGTTATACGTTATACGTCATACGTTATGCGTTATATGATATACGTTATACGTTATACGTTATACGTTATACGTTGTACGTTATACGTTATACGTTATCCGTTATACGTTATACGTTATACGTTATACGTTATACGTTATACGTTATACGTCATACGTTATACGATATACGTTATACGTTATACGTTCTACGTTATACGTTATACGTTATACGTTATACGTTATACGTTATACGTTATACGTTATGCGTTATAGGATATACGTTATACGTTATACGTTATACGTTATACGTTGTACGTTATACGTTATACGTTATACGTTATACGTTATACGTTATACGTTATACGTTATACGTTATACGTTATACGTTATACGTTATACGTTATACGTTATACGTTATACGTTATGCGTTATAGGATATAAGTTATACGTTATACGTTATACGTTATACGTTGTACGTTATACGTTATACGTTATACGTTATACGTTATACGTTATACGTTATACGTTATACGTTATACGTTATACGTTATACGTCATACGTTATACGAAATACGTTATACGTTATACGTTCTACGTTATACGTTATACGTTAAACATTGTACGTTATACGTTATACGTTATACGTTATACGTTATACGTTATACGTTATATGTTATACGTTATACGTTATACGTTATACGTTATACGTTATACGTTATACGTTATACGTTATACGTTATACGTTATACGTTATACGTTATACGTTATACGTTATACGTAATACGTAATATGTAATACGTCATACGTTTTACGTTAATCGTTATACGTTATACGTTATACGCTATACGTTATACGTTATACGTTATACGTTATACGTTATACGTTATACGTTATACGTTATACGACATACGTTATACGTTATACGTTATACGTTATACGTTATACGTTATACGTTATACGTTATACGTTATACGTTATGCGTTATACGTCATACTTTATACGTTATACGTTATACGTTATACGTTATACGTTATACGTTATACGTTATGCGTTATAGGATATACGTTATACGTTATACGTTGTACGCTATACTTTATACGTTATACGTTATACGTTATACGTTGGACGTTATACGTTATACGTTATACGTTATACGCTATACGTTATACGTTATACGTTATACGTTATACGTTATACGTTGTACGTTATACGTTATACGTTATACGTTATACGTTATACGTTATACGTTATACGTTATACGTTATACGTTATACGTTATACATTATACGTTATACGTTATACGTTATACGTTATACGTTATACGTTATACGTTATACGACATACGTTATACGTTATACGTTATACGTTATACGTTATACGTTATACGTTATACTATATACGACATACGTTATACGTTATACGTTATACGTTATACGTTATACGTTATACGTTATACGTTGTACGTTATACGTTATACGTTATACGTTATACGTTATACGTTATACGTTATACGTTATACGTTATACGTTATACGTTATACGTTATACGTTATACGTTATACGTTATACGTTATGCGTTATAGGATATAAGTTATACGTTATACGTTATACGTTATACGTTGTACGTTATACGTTATACGTTATACGTTATACGTTATACGTTATACGTTATACGTTATACGTTATACGTTATACGTTATA
Source organism: Ptiloglossa arizonensis (assembly GCF_051014685.1). Taxonomy (NCBI): domain Eukaryota; kingdom Metazoa; phylum Arthropoda; class Insecta; order Hymenoptera; family Colletidae; genus Ptiloglossa; species Ptiloglossa arizonensis. Next base: position 291,834 of record NW_027478901.1, read on the forward strand.
CGTCATACGTTATACGAAATACGTTATACGTTATACGTTCTACGTTATACGTTATACGTTAAACATTGTACGTTATACGTTATACGTTATACGTTATACGTTATACGTTATACGTTATATGTTATACGTTATACGTTATACGTTATACGTTATACGTTATACGTTATACGTTATACGTTATACGTTATACGTTATACGTTATACGTTATACGTTATACGTTATACGTAATACGTAATATGTAATACGTCATACGTTTTACGTTAATCGTTATACGTTATACGTTATACGCTATACGTTATACGTTATACGTTATACGTTATACGTTATACGTTATACGTTATACGTTATACGACATACGTTATACGTTATACGTTATACGTTATACGTTATACGTTATACGTTATACGTTATACGTTATACGTTATGCGTTATACGTCATACTTTATACGTTATACGTTATACGTTATACGTTATACGTTATACGTTATACGTTATGCGTTATAGGATATACGTTATACGTTATACGTTGTACGCTATACTTTATACGTTATACGTTATACGTTATACGTTGGACGTTATACGTTATACGTTATACGTTATACGCTATACGTTATACGTTATACGTTATACGTTATACGTTATACGTTGTACGTTATACGTTATACGTTATACGTTATACGTTATACGTTATACGTTATACGTTATACGTTATACATTATACGTTATACGTTATACGTTATACGTTATACGTTATACGTTATACGTTATACGACATACGTTATACGTTATACGTTATACGTTATACGTTATACGTTATACTATATACGACATACGTTATACGTTATACGTTATACGTTATACGTTATACGTTATACGTTATACGTTATACGTTATACGTTATACGTTATACGTTATACGTTATACGTTATGCGTTATAGGATATACGTTATACGTTATACGTTGTACGTTATACGTTATACGTTGTACGTTATACGTTCTACGTTATACGTTATACGTTAAACGTTGTACGTTATACGTTATACGTCATCCGTTATACGTTATACGTTATACGTTACACGTTCTACGTTATACGTTATACGTTAAACGTTGTACGTTATACGTTATACGTTATACGTTATACGTTATACGTTATACGTTATACGTTATGCGTTATACGTTATACGTTATACGTTATACGTTATACGTTATACGTTATACGTTATACGTTATACGTCATACGTTATACGTTATACGTTATACGTTATACGTTATACGTTATACGTTATACGTTATGCGTTAAACGTTGTACGTTATACGTTCTACGTTATACGTTATACGTTAAACGTTGTACGTTATACGTTATACGTTATACGTTATACGTTATACGTTATACGTTATACGTTATACGTTATGCGTTATAGGATATACGTTATACGTTATACGTTGTACGTTATACGTTATACGTTGTACGTTATACGTTCTACGTTATACGTTATGCGTTATAGGATATACGTTATACGTTATACGTTGTACGTTATACGTTATACGTTGTACGTTATACGTTCTACGTTATACGTTATACGTTAAACGTTGTACGTTATACGTTCTACGTTATATGTTATACGTTAAACGTTGTACGTTATACGTTATACGTTATACGTTATACGTTATACGTTATACGTTATACGTTATACGTTATGCGTTATAGGATATACGTTATACGTTATACGTTGTACGTTATACGTTATACGTTGTACGTTATACGTTCTACGTTATACGTTATACGTTAAACGTTGTACGTTATACGTTATACGTTATACGTTATACGTTATACGTTATACGTTATACGACATACGTTATACGTTGTACGTTATACGTTATACGTTATACGTTATACGTTATACGTTATACGTTATACGTTATACGACATACGTTATACGTAATACGTTATACGTTATACTATATACGACATACGTTATACGTTATACGTTATACGTTATACGTTATACGTTATACGTTATACGTTATACGTTATACGTTATATGTTATACGTTATACGTTATACGTTATTCGTTATAGGATATACGTTATACGTTATACGTTGTACGTTATACGTTATACGTTGTACGTTATACGTTCTACGTTATACGTTATACGTTAAACGATGTACGTTATACGTTATACGTGATCCGTTATACGTTATACGTTATACGTTATACGTTCTACGTTATACGTTATACGTTAAACGTTGTACGTTATACGTTACACGTTATACGTTATACGTTATACGTTATACGTTATGCGTAATACGTTATACGTTATACGTTATACGTTATACGTTATACGTTATACGTTATACGTTATACGTTATACGTTATACGTTATACGTTATACGTTATACGTTATACGTTATACGTTATACGTTATACGTTATACGTTATACGTCACACGTAATATGTAATACGTCATACGTTTTACGTTAATCGTTATACGTTATACGTTACACGCTATACGTTATACGTTAAACGTTATACGATATACGTTATGCGTTATAGGATATACGTTATACGTTATAAGCTATACGTTATACGTTATACGTTATACGCTATACGTTATACGTTATACGTTATACGTTACACGTTATACGTTATACGTTATACGTTATACGTTATACGTTATACGTTATACGTTATACGTTATACGTTATACGTTATACGTTATACGTTATACGTTATACGTTATACGTTATACGTTATACGTTATACGTATACGTTGTACGTTATACGTTATACGTTATACGTTATACGTTATACGTTATACGTTATACGTTATGCGTTATAGGATATACGTTATACGTTATACGTTGTACGTTATACGTTATACGTTATACGTTATACGTTATACGTTATACGTTATACGATAAACGTTGTACGTTATACGTTATACGTTATGCGTTATACGTTATACGTCATACGTCATACGTTATACGTTATACGTTATACGTTATACGTTATACGTTATACGTTGTACGTTATACGTTATACGTTGTACGTTATACGTTATACGTTATACGTTATACGTTAGACGTTGTACGTTATACGTTATACGTTATACGTTATACGTTGGACGTTAGACGTTATACGTTATACGTTATACGCTATACGTTATACGTTATACGTTATACGTTATACGTTATACGTAGTACGTTATACGTTATACGTTATACGTTATACATTATACATTATACGTTATACGTTATACGTTATACGTTATGCGTTATAGGATATACGTTATACGTTATACGTTGTACGTTATACGTTATACGTTGTACGTTATACGTTCTACGTTATACATTATACGTTAAACGTTGTACGTTATACGTTATACGTCATACGTTATACGTTATACGTTATACGTTATACGTTCTACGTTATACGTTATACGTTAAACGTTGTACGTTATACGTTATACGTTATACGTTATACGTTATACGTTATACGTTATGCGTTATACGTTATACGTTATACGTTATACGTTATACGTTATACGTTATACGTTATACGTTATACGTTATACGTTATACGTTATACGTTATACGTTATACGTTATACGTTATACGTTATACGTATACGTTGTACGTTATACGTTATACGTTATACGTTATACGTTATACGTTATACGTTATACGTTATGCGTTATAGGATATACGTTATACGTTATACGTTGTACGTTATACGTTATACGTTATACGTTATACGTTATACGTTATACGTTATACGTTAAACGTTGTACGTTATACGTTATACGTTATGCGTTATACGTTATACGTCATACGTCATACGTTATACGTTATACGTTATACGTTATACGTTATACGTTATACGTTGTACGTTATACGTTATACGTTGTACGTTATACGTTATACGTTATACGTTATACGTTAGACGTTGTACGTTATACGTTATACGTTATACGTTATACGTTGGACGTTAGACGTTATACGTTATACGTTATACGCTATACGTTATACGTTATACGTTATACGTTATACGTTATACGTAGTACGTTATACGTTATACGTTATACGTTATACATTATACATTATACGTTATACGTTATACGTTATACGTTATGCGTTATAGGATATACGTTATACGTTATACGTTGTACGTTATACGTTATACGTTGTACGTTATACGTTCTACGTTATACATTATACGTTAAACGTTGTACGTTATACGTTATACGTCATACGTTATACGTTATACGTTATACGTTATACGTTCTACGTTATACGTTATACGTTAAACGTTGTACGTTATACGTTATACGTTATACGTTATACGTTATACGTTATACGTTATGCGTTATACGTTATACGTTATACGTTATACGTTATACGTTATACGTTATACGTTATACGTTATACGTTATATGTTATACGTTATACGTTATACGTTATACGTTATACGTTATACGTTATACGTTATACGTTATACGTTATACGTTATACGTTATACGTTATACGTTATACGTTATACGTTATACGTTATACGTTATACGTTATACGTTATACGTTATACGTTATACGTTATGCGTTATAGGATATAAGTTATACGTTATACGTTATACGTTATACGTTGTACGTTATACGTTATACGTTATACGTTATACGTTATACGTTATACGTTATACGTTATACGTTATACGTTATACGTTATACGTCATACGTTATACGAAATACGTTATACGTTATACGTTCTACGTTATACGTTATACGTTAAACATTGTACGTTATACGTTATACGTTATACGTTATACGTTATACGTTATACGTTATACGTTATACGTTATACGTTATACGTTATACGTTATACGTTATGCGTTATACGTCATACTTTATACGTTATACGTTATACGTTATACGTTATACGTTATACGTTATACGTTATGCGTTATAGGATATACGTTATACGTTATACGTTGTACGCTATACTTTATACGTTATACGTTATACGTTATACGTTGGACGTTATACGTTATACGTTATACGTTATACGCTATACGTTATACGTTATACGTTATACGTTATACGTTATACGTTGTACGTTATACGTTATACGTTATACGTTATACGTTATACGTTATACGTTATACGTTATACGTTATACGTTATACGTTATACATTATACGTTATACGTTATACGTTATACGTTATACGTTATACGTTATACGTTATACGACATACGTTATACGTTATACGTTATACGTTATACGTTATACGTTATACTATATACGACATACGTTATACGTTATACGTTATACGTTATACGTTATACGTTATACGTTATACGTTATACGTTATACGTTATACGTTATACGTTATACGTTATGCGTTATAGGATATACGTTATACGTTATACGTTGTACGTTATACGTTATACGTTGTACGTTATACGTTCTACGTTATACGTTATACGTTAAACGTTGTACGTTATACGTTATACGTCATCCGTTATACGTTATACGTTATACGTTACACGTTCTACGTTATACGTTATACGTTAAACGTTGTACGTTATACGTTATACGTTATACGTTATACGTTATACGTTATACGTTATACGTTATGCGTTATACGTTATACGTTATACGTTATACGTTATACGTTATACGTTATACGTTATACGTTATACGTCATACGTTATACGTTATACGTTATACGTTATACGTTATACGTTATACGTTATACGTTATGCGTTAAACGTTGTACGTTATACGTTCTACGTTATACGTTATACGTTAAACGTTGTACGTTATACGTTATACGTTATACGTTATACGTTATACGTTATACGTTATACGTTATACGTTATACGTTATACGTTATGCGTTATAGGATATACGTTATACGTTATACGTTGTACGTTATACGTTATACGTTGTACGTTATACGTTCTACGTTATACGTTATGCGTTATAGGATATACGTTATACGTTATACGTTGTACGTTATACGTTATACGTTGTACGTTATACGTTCTACGTTATACGTTATACGTTAAACTTTGTACGTTATACGTTCTACGTTATATGTTATACGTTAAACGTTGTACGTTATACGTTATACGTTATACGTTATACGTTATACGTTATACGTTATACGTTATACGTTATGCGTTATAGGATATACGTTATACGTTATACGTTGTACGTTATACGTTATACGTTGTACGTTATACGTTCTACGTTATACGTTATACGTTAAACGTTGTACGTTATACGTTATACGTTATACGTTATACGTTATACGTTATACGTTATACGACATACGTTATACGTTGTACGTTATACGTTATACGTTATACGTTATACGTTATACGTTATACGTTATACGTTATACGACATACGTTATACGTAATACGTTATACGTTATACTATATACGACATACGTTATACGTTATACGTTATACGTTATACGTTATACGTTATACGTTATACGTTATACGTTATACGTTATATGTTATACGTTATACGTTATACGTTATGCGTTATAGGATATACGTTATACGTTATACGTTGTACGTTATACGTTATACGTTGTACGTTATACGTTCTACGTTATACGTTATACGTTAAACGATGTACGTTATACGTTATACGTGATCCGTTATACGTTATACGTTATACGTTATACGTTCTACGTTATACGTTATACGTTAAACGTTGTACGTTATACGTTATACGTTATACGTTATACGTTATACGTTATACGTTATGCGTAATACGTTATACGTTATACGTTATACGTTATACGTTATACGTTATACGTTATACGTTATACGTTATACGTTATACGTTATACGTTATACGTTATACGTTATACGTTATACGTTATACGTTATACGTTATACGTCACACGTAATATGTAATACGTCATACGTTTTACGTTAATCGTTATACGTTATACGTTACACGCTATACGTTATACGTTAAACGTTATACGATATACGTTATGCGTTATAGGATATACGTTATACGTTATAAGCTATACGTTATACGTTATACGTTATACGCTATACGTTATACGTTATACGTTATACGTTACACGTTATACGTTATACGTTATACGTTATACGTTATACGTTATACGTTATACGTTATACGTTATACGTTATACGTTATACGTTATACGTTATACGTTATACGTTATACGTTATACGTTATACGTTATACGTATACGTTGTACGTTATACGTTATACGTTATACGTTATACGTTATACGTTATACGTTATACGTTATGCGTTATAGGATATACGTTATACGTTATACGTTGTACGTTATACGTTATACGTTATACGTTATACGTTATACGTTATACGTTATACGTTAAACGTTGTACGTTATACGTTATACGTTATGCGTTATACGTTATACGTCATACGTCATACGTTATACGTTATACGTTATACGTTATACGTTATACGTTATACGTTGTACGTTATACGTTATACGTTGTACGTTATACGTTATACGTTATACGTTATACGTTAGACGTTGTACGTTATACGTTATACGTTATACGTTATACGTTGGACGTTAGACGTTATACGTTATACGTTATACGCTATACGTTATACGTTATACGTTATACGTTATACGTTATACGTAGTACGTTATACGTTATACGTTATACGTTATACATTATACATTATACGTTATACGTTATACGTTATACGTTATGCGTTATAGGATATACGTTATACGTTATACGTTGTACGTTATACGTTATACGTTGTACGTTATACGTTCTACGTTATACATTATACGTTAAACGTTGTACGTTATACGTTATACGTCATACGTTATACGTTATACGTTATACGTTATACGTTCTACGTTATACGTTATACGTTAAACGTTGTACGTTATACGTTATACGTTATACGTTATACGTTATACGTTATACGTTATGCGTTATACGTTATATGTTATACGTTATACGTTATACGTTATACGTTATACGTTATACGTTATACGTTATACGTTATACGTTATACGTTATACGTTATACGTTATACGTTATACGTTATACGTAATATGTAATACGTCATACGTTTTACGTTAATCGTTATACGTTATACGTTATACGCTATACGTTATAC